>NC_138040.1:1853381-2063578 GCF_964106645.2 Podarcis pityusensis | reverse complement strand
GCAGAGGTTGGATGTGCACTTGTCAGGGATTCTTTAGCTGTGATTCCTGCATTGTGCAGGGGGTTGGAATAAATGACCTTTGGGGGTCCCTTCCAGCTCTATGATTCTATGCTAAGCTCTTTGATGTGTCCCAAATGTAACAGGAGGATAAAAGGTAAAGGGACCCTGACCGTTAGATCCAGTTGCAGACGACTCTGGGGTTGGGCGCTCATCTCGCTTTATTGGCCGAGGGAGCCAGCGTACAGCTTCCGGGTCATGTGGCCAGCATGACTAAGCCGCTTCTGGCAAACCAGAGCAACGCACAGAAATGCCATTTACCTTCCCGCCAGAGCGGTACCTATTTATCTACTTGCACTGCGTGCTTTTGAACTGCTAGGTGGGCAGGAGCAGGGACCGAGCAATGGGAGCTCACCCCGTTGTGGGGATTCGAACCGCCGACCTTCTGATCAGCAGCCATAGGCTCTGTGGTTTAACCCACTGCGCCACCCACATCCCTAGAATATAGACTGGTACAAATGTTGGGATTTTGTGACTTTTGCTGGAAGCATCATCATACCAGGTCAACCCGCTTGCCAATCCACCCTGCTGTTGCCCATTGCAGACTCCACCAACCTGGCGCCCTGCTGACGTTTTGGACTACAACCCCCACCAGGCTCAGCTAGCAGAGGCTGGGGCTGGTGGCATCTGGAGGGCACCAAGGTGGTGATTGTGATGCCTGGGTGTTCTGGCTGGCAGGGGTTCTTCTTAGTCCTGGGCAGAGAAGGGTCTTTCCAGAAGTACGGAGGCTGCCTGCTGCAACTCTGCACGAGTCGTTGCTCTCTGGCCTTGCCTCTTGCTACTCTCCCTTCTCTGAGTTGGGGAACTTTACCATGTTTGGTGTGATGGCAGCATTCAGAGTGGCTTGTCCTCAAAGCTTCCTGTTGCATGAGTCGCTCTCATGAGCATCCAGATCTGTGATTCACAAAGAAACGCAGAGACAGGCTTTTTCTCCACACATGCAGTTCTTCCTTGACTTCCACGTTGTTGGGTTTCAGGTGCCAGTTGAAACACTTTGATTTGCCCAGGCCAGGGAAGTTTCATAAGTAAGAAGTGCATATTCTTTTTGTTTTGATTGGTTTGCTGCAAAAAAAATTAAGTGTATGTACATATTTTTTAGCACTGTCTTACTGAATTCTGTTGGTATGTTTTGTGTACCTATTCTTGGGCACTTCTGAGGAAGACCAATAAATAAAAAAATAGCTTCTACTGAAGATGTATTTTGTTTAAGGAGACTGCTTGAGGTGTGAAACAGTCATTTGTGAAATCTTAGCTGTACAACTGTAGGAGAGACTTTCTTTTGAGTTTGTAGAAATAGCTTTAATTGTTTTTAGATTTTAAAAATTGATTTTATCTCATATGCCACTTTGCTAAAGGTAGCATGGATCTTGTTACCTATACAGTTAACTGCATGTCTTCTGGTAGCAGCTTGATTCATAATTGCTCAGGGCTTCATGCCATACCCTAGATAACTGGTTCAAGCAGGTTATGTTCATTTCTATCTCAAAGAAGTTGGCATGTAATATACGAGCAGATCGGGGGTCACACCAATAACCCTTCTGATTCCACCTCTATTTTGGGGTTATTTAATGTATGGCACTGCAGTCACATGGGTGGCAAATCCCTTTGAAATATGAATATATTTGGTGTCATCTATGAACAGGCAAGACCTTTGTCTGTCTCTTTCTTTCTTTGTACAAAGTTGTGTTTTTAATACCCCATTTATAATTGTATCCATTTCATTAGCACATGATTTTATATTTTAGTTTTATTATCAAAATATATTTGTGTCAAACTTACTTGGTTGTTGATGTTTGTTTTTCTCTTTCTGTGTTGCCTGTTTTTGTTGTTCAGTATTTTTTAAAAACTGATTCATACATTTGAAAACAACCCATTTCCTGGTGCATGGATGAAGCCTGCCCCCTGCCCCCCCCCCCTTGTGAAAAAGCCATGTGCTTCTGGGTGCTTGCTCAATGTCACCATTGTTTATTTGTATACTGCCTTTCCATAGTTAAACCCATGCTCAAGGCGGCTTGCAACAGGAAAAGATTTACATACTTACACAAACAGGACAAAAGTAGCCATCAGCAAACAAATAAAAACACCCAAACAGATACAAATAAAGATACAAAGAATTAATAATGATAGCAGCAAAATGTACATATCAAAAGTTTAATCTTGAATGCAACAAAAATCCCTCAGCAACATTTGTGTGTCTGTGTTGCAGAAATAACTTCCCCTGGAGCTTTTCCACCTGGAGTCAGCAAGCAGGCTTTGGTTCAGGCCAGTGGCAGACATTTGTTGCATAACCAGACCGTATCTGTGTGGGTTTTTTTGTATGTTGATAAGATTTATTATTGCTCTCCTGCCTGCCAGTGCCTGGGTGTGTCCAGGTTGCCAGTCAAAATAACCTTCTCAACTCTGGCCAGCTGTATGAACTTAAGGTTTGCCTCGCTACGAGGCAGCTTTGGGGGCACGTATGTATTGTGCTGGATCAATCCGTCTTGATGCAAAATGATGAGCTTGTGTGTGACAATGTACCATTTATCAGTTTTATAGCACTTTATTCTCTTTGTGCAATATCCAGTCCCTATAGCAGCTTTCCCCTTCCTGATGCACTTGTGCAGATGTCTTGTGGCTGCAGCCGATGAGAATTACCGTATTTTTTGCTCTATAAGACTCACTTTTTCCCTCCTAAAAAGTAAGGGGAAATGTGTGTACGTCTTATGGAGCGAATGCAGGCTGCGCAGCTATCACAGAAGCCAGAACAGCAAGCGGGATTGCTGCTTTCACTGCGCAGCGATCCCTCTTGCTGTTCTGGCTTCTGAGATTCAAAATATTTTTTTTCTTGTTTTCCTCCTCCAAAAACTAGGTGCGTCTTGTGGTCTGGTGCGTCTTATAGAGCGAAAAATACGGTATAGCCCACAGCACCTGGAGTGCGGCAGGTTGGCAGAGGGTGTGTCGTACCCAGCGCTGGGGCTTCAATGAAAGCCTATTTCCTCTCTGCGTGTGCTGCGACCACCTTGTTTGTTGGCAAGTTAGCACAGCTGCCCCTGCAACACACCCCATTGCCTTGTGGGTTTTCGAGGCACCTGCGGTCGTGCAGATGTTTGCATCAAGCAGCTGTGAGCCGGCATGACTTTCCCACGCTTGGCGGGGCTGGACTTCCTTTCTCGGAAGGCTCCACTTCCCTGTTCTTTCTCTCCCCAGCTCCGTAATGACGCGTGCGGCGTCTTTCTCTTCCCCTTCTCCCCCCGCCTCTTGCCCCATCATCTCCTAGGCTGCTGGCTCTCTCTCACTGTGTGCTCAGAGCTCTGTTTACCCTGCAAAGGCAGCTGAAATTCTATGCCCAGAAGACGAAAGAAAAAAACAACACTTTGTGACCTGCATAGATCATGGAAAAATGAAGCAAGTTCCTCTCCTTTCTCTGCACCAATAACCTACTTATGTACACAGGCACATAGGAAGCTGCCTTATGCTGAGTCAGACCTCCCGGTCCGGCGAGCTCAGGATTGCCTGCACTGCTTAGCAGCAAATCTCCAGAGTCTTTCCCGGGTCCCACCTGGAGATGCCATTGGGGAATGAATCTTCTGCATGCAAATCAGATGCTGTACTCCACATGGTTCTGATTAAAGGGCTGATTTAAACAGGAATGTAGGAAGCTGGCTTATGTGGAGACGGACCAAGAATCTAGTCCTCATGTTTCTTAAGAAAGAAATGGAACCTTCTTATACTAAGACCACTGCTGCATCTAGCTCAGTATTGTCAACAGTGACTAGTAGAAGGTCTCCAGGGTTTCAGCCCTACCTGGAAATGCCAGTGGGGATTGAATCTGAGACCTGCATATATATATGCAGGCACCTCTCTCACTCACCTTTTTGGATTTCACCAGGCTTTATATTTATTTATTTATTTATTTATTCATTCAACTTCTTAGCTGCTTTTTTTACCATCAGATCCCAGGGCGGGTTGCAGAAACACAGTTCTAAAACCACCACGAAACAAGAAAAGCATGTAAACTTTTTTTAAAAAAGTTTCATATTTAAAAACAATTTCATCTATATAAAACCAGCACAGACGTTTAGAAACAAAAGTTTAGAAACGTGTGCAAAGTAGTTCCCATGAAAGATGCAGGCTGGGATAAAGATTCCTACTTAAATGGCTACTTGAAAGAGGAAGGTCTTTGAACTGCGCTGAAAAGAAGACAGGGACAGCTTGCAAGCTTTCTAAGCACATCATGAGGGCTAGAAACTTGGTGAAAGTGCAAAAAAGAGAGCCTGTGGTGTGAAGGGCGGGACGAGTCCTCCAACCAGTGCAACATCCTGTTTTTGTGGATTTGCAGCCGTTCATATACATGCCTCCTGTGCAAACTTTCCTTTTGAGCAATAAGCAATCTGTGCCAGTGTTCACCTGGGGCTTATCTCTGAAGCTGATACGTGGCGTGCTCAGATTTGCATAGCCGATGCAAAGGTGTGCGTTCTGCTTCACCTGTCTCCAGGCGAGCTACGAGGCTGGGTTGTATTTCTGCAACTCTGCCCCATAATAATCTGCTTTGGGTCTTCTTCCTTGTCCCTCCCGTTTTGGGTTCCTGTTTTTGTATTGAAGACAATTGCTGCTTTTCTGTTCATTCTGTTTGTCTTCATTTGACCTTCTCGGGTCTTCTCACCTCCCGCCTCTGGTTATGCACGAATAATCTGTTTTTCCACATTCTTAAGAGCAAAACCTAGCCTCTCCAATAGGGCCTTCTTTGGAGACTGTGTGCTGGTTAGCCTTTTGAACGTTTTCTGATAAGAAACCACCCAGTTCTGAAGTTGGCAAGGAGATCTGGAAGGGATAAATTTTCTGTGTGTGTGTGTGTGTGTGTGTGTGTGTGTGTGTGTGTTGCATTGTGTTGCATTGCAGAGCAGCAGCAAAAGGAGGCCTCTGCCCCAAGGAACTCCCAGTCTAACTTTTGGCTGCACAGAAGGTGAGAGAGGGAGGAAGGAAGGAGAGAGGTCTGGAGCAAATGTGAACAAAAACTTGGGGCTGGAGATGAGACTCTGAGCTTTGCAGAAGATGCAGATTTTGAAGAAGAGAAGCATTGAATTAGGGTAGGGAGCCAACAGGTAGACCAGCTGCTGTGCATGCCACCTGGGAGCAGAGCCCAAAAACCTCTGGTCTGGGGATCCACCTCTTACCAGCACTGCAAAATTGTTACCTGTTTAAAGCAGCCTTCCTGGGGGTTGATGGGAACTGTAGTCCTAAACATCCAGAATGGGGCAGATTGAGAAAGGCCAGTTTAGAAGCTGATGTGGATCAACCCTGAAAGAAATCCCACTTGGTTTGGCCCTCTCTTCTCTGTCTCTTTATAAGTTATGCTAGGCAAGATTCCTCGCTAGAAGTCTAGAGCTCCTCACCTGGAGATGGGGTTCAGGTGTGCCGGATTGTGGGCTTCGTGCCCAGAGCTTTTGAGAAGCTGAGGCTCGATAACGTCCGGGGTGGGGTGGGGCAGTGTTTATTCCGTGACGTGGGAAGCAGAATGGTTAGATAAGGTCATAAATGTTGATGATTCAGCCACAATAATGAAAGGTGATTCATGGCCCGTGGCACCGTTGTTAGCCGGCCTCTGCTTTTGACATGTTACTGGTCCTGTGTTTTTCTTACAAGTTGCTTAAAGGGTGCATAAGAAGATCAGAAGTGAGCCTGGCTGCTGGATCAGGCCAGAGGGGGAACATCTAGTCCAGCTTCCTGTTCTCCCTGTGGCTGACCAGATGCCAGATTTGGCCACCCTCACCCATGGTTTAGAAAGATACAAAGAGTCATTAGCCGGCGGGACTCACTTCCACAAGATGTGGTGGTGATCATTAGCTTTGAAAGGTTGATTAGGGAAAGGGTCTTATCAGTGGCCACTAAATGGCACTGCCATGCCATTGCTAGCAACACATTTCTGTCTCTCAGTCCCTATAATTCCTATTAATAAAAAAATTCACCTCACGTAGTTTTGAAGCTGTGTGTTTCCTGTTCCTGAACTTCCTAAGGGTCCTAAAAGTATTTCTTCTGGAGCTGCTCCGCTGCACTTTTCCATCAGATGATTTTCTGGGCAGCTCACAACAGATTGCAGTAATGCAAAAACAAAACAAAGAGCCTTTCCTTCCAGGCATTTGTCCAGGAAGCATTTGCAAAGTTGGCCTGCTCTTTATCTAATTCCCCCCCCCCCAATAAAAATAAATAAATTTTATAGGTTTCTTTTTGCAGCAGGCTGGGCGCTTTAATTAAACTTCCTTTTCTTTAAATAAACCCCACTGAAGATGCCAAATAGACTTGCCCGGTTCATTAAACATGAGAAGGAAAAGGGGGGGAGGCAGGAGGAGAGGTTCCTGGTCTCTCTCTTGGGAGCATTTAAATGTTGGCCGAGTTGTGTTTTCTTTCTCTCTCTTTTTAAAGCATGGGAGTCCTTTTGGCAGCGCCGGGGTGAGTCTGGATCGCTTAGCACCGTGGTTTCTGATTGACCCCTTTTTTAAATAAAAAAAACACAACACAAAGCAAAACAGCAACAACTTTGTGTGTGCAAGAGAGAGCGTGGGCCCCGGCTTCTGTGGAAGAGTGAGACTTCTAACCACAGACAGGGCAGCTGTGATGGATTTCGCAATGGGTTGCAGATGTCTTTTCAAATAAAAATAGGGCATTTGAGAAACTAGCCACCTTAAATGTCTGGGTGGTTTTTGGTTTTTGTTTGTGTGTGTGTGTGTGTGTTAAAGAACTATTTCCGAAAGGCAGGCTCCTGCTGCTGCAGAACATTTGCAGAGCTGCCGGGGCATCAAAATCCCCATCAGACTGGCACGTGGCCTCTGAATGGCATTTACTGAGGACCCTCGGTGGCAAGAGTTACTGCTGCTGGCCTGCTTCCCATTTGGGCACTGCAAGAGCAGGATTCCCCTGCGCAGAGAGGGAGATATTTTTTTCCCCTTGTTCTCCCCCTCTAAAACTAGGTGCGTCTTGTAGTCCGGTGCGTCCTATAGAGCAAAAAATACAGTATGTGCAAGAGAGTCTCATTGTGGTCCTTCCTCTCCACCCCGAGCCAACCCTGTGTCCCCTTCATGCGCTCAAACCTCACCATGGTCTGACCCCGCATACGGTGAGGCCACATTTCAGCATACGGGACCGCCTCTCCTGGTATGCCCTGCGGAGGACCTTAAGGTCCACAAATAACAACACTTTGGAGGTCCCAAGCCTCAAGGAGGTTAGATTGGTTTCAACTAGGGCCAGGGCCTTTTCAGCCCTGGCCCCGACGTAGTGGAACACTCTGTCCCAAGAGACTAGGGCCCTGCGGGACTTGACATCTTTCCGCAGGGCTTGCAAGACAGAGCTGTTCCGCCTGGCCTTTGGTTTGGACTCGGTCTGACCCTTATGTTTCCTTCCCCTTATGGTCTTGATTTATTGGCTACTTTAAAATGAGGCTGCATTTTAAATTGCATTTTAACATGTATTTTAAATTGGTTTTATTCCCCCTATTATGTTTTTATTTTGATTTAATTGGTGTTAGCTGCCCTGAGCCCGGGGAGGGCAGGGTATAAATATTTTTTTTATTTTTTTAATATTATTATTATTATTATTATTATTATTATTATTATTATTATTTATTCTGTTGTGGGGGGCCTCGTAAATAGCAAGAACATTTGCAACATTTGATGGAGGGGCGCCTGTGAGCCCCACAGCCACTCTGCCCCAAGCCCCCCAGAGTGACAAAAAAAGGGGGGAGGCTTATTTCATGCCCTGTTCTTCCCCCACTTTGATGACAATAGTGCTGTTGTTCTGGGTCCAGGACCTTTCATGCTTTTCCCCCAACAGACTATATATATGAGGTTTTGTTCCCCTTTTAGCTAATTCTCTCTCTCTCTCTCTTTTTCTCTCTTGCAGCATCAGCGAAAGTTTTCTCACGGTAAAAGGTGCCGCCCTCTTCCTCCCGCGTGGAAATGGATCCTCGACCCCCAGGATCAGCCACCGGCGCAACAAGCATGCAGGTAACAGCCCCCCCGCCCGTACCTTCCCCCCATCCTGAAATTAAAAAAAAACACCAGGTCTCTCCCTGGGTTTTTTGCCTATTTTGGGCTGCCCAGGAAAACGGCCTCAGGCCGGCCTCCGCCAGCCTGATGTGCTCCAGCTGTTTCCCAGCTGAGTTCCCATAAGCCACAGCCAGCCAAGTGGCTGATGGGAATTGTAGTCCAAAAGAGCTGGAGGGCACCAGGTTAGGGAAAGGCTTTCTCTAAGCACTTTTAAGTATTTTCAGATTTTATATACATCCCACAAGCATACAAAGGAATAATTCAGTACCACTCCTTCAGCAATAAGCGGTGTCGTTTTCCCCTCCGCATTGTCAAAAAGTAAGATCCAGCAATATAGTTATCTGTTGTAAAGTCTAACCTTCTACTATAATTAACACCCTGAAATTATGCTTTACCCACAAACAAACCATACCCAAGTAATCCTGAAATAAAATTAAAACTCATTATTTTACTTTCTGTAATTATACAGTATAATCATTGTGAACGTTCTGCGTACAGCTCAAGTAAACAGGCTTTTTCAGATGATAGCCTGTTTTGGAACTGTTTACTAAATCAGCAGCGTTGCTTCCTTAAAGACCTTTTCCCCAAACCAGAAAAGGTCATATGTTAACATTTCGTTTTACTGTTCCAAAACATTATGAGCCTACAACACCTTTCTATAATGGGGGCGGGGTTGGGGGAAGCCTTGGAGCCAGTGGGGCAGGTTTGTCTATAAAATTGTTCAGTTGTTAGAGCATGAGACTCGTAATCTCAGGGTTGTGTGTTTGAGCCCCGTGTTGAGCAAAAAGATTCCTGCACTGCAGGGGGTTGGACTAGATGACCCTCGTGGTCCCTTCCAACTCTGTAATTCCATGATTCTTTGAAATATGGCCCCCGGTGCCTCCCCCAGGGCTCTCCCCTGTTCATACCCTGCTCTGCGCCTTCCTTGGATGCTGTTCCCAGCCTGGAAGGTCTTTCTGAACTGTGGTGGTGCCTCTGTGAGCATTTGCGGCAGCCACCACCTGAGGCAATTATATCCGTTTGCCTAATGGATGGGCCGGCCCCAGCAAACTGTCCATGATCCAGAATTCCACTCACCCAGGGATGTGTCCGCAGCGGCGGGGCAGTGTTGGCCTGGCTTTGTGGTGAGGAGGAATCCCGACAGCCTTCAAAAAGACTGTCTCTCTCTCTTCCCTTTGCGGTTTGAAGACGAGGAGGCAGAAGAATCTCTTGCTGCCTCCTGCCTTCGCCATCTTGCAGCTCTCTGCGTTGTCATTTGCACGTGCCAGAGGACCAGGGTTCAGGAGGAGGAGGTGGTAGCAAGGCCTTGTAAGCAAAGCTGATATTTGCTGAACCCCTTCTCCATGAGCCTTGAAGCCTGGACACGGAAATGTTTGGGGTTTAGAGGAGAGATTTGTGTTTTGTTCATTTGATTTAATGCTGTCATATCCCACCTTTTTATCCAAGGAGCTGAAGGCAGTGTATACATAGTTCTTCCCCCACTCCTCATTTAACCCCCGGGGACAACAACCCTGTGAAGTAGGTTGTTGAGAGGTAGTCGCTGGCCCAAGACCACCCAGTGAGAGTTTCATGGCCAAGTGGGGATTTGAGCCTGGTCTTAGGCTGACACTCTAAGCGCTGTACCAAACAGGCTCTGCACCTTGATCCTCCCTTCTCCATCCCAGGTGACCTCCAGCAACACCTCCAAGCAATGTTCATGCTGCTCCGTCCAGAGGACAACATCAGGCTGGTAAGTCTCGCACACATGTCCTTTCCTTGCTCTGTGGCTGACGCCTTAGGGTGCCTTGCTGTAGTAAAGTGCCCTTGGCGTCACATTCCTCCTCTCTGTGTGCCTCCCCTCTCCTATGGCTCTGCTTGGGAACTCGATACACAATGCTGATACACACCTCCTTTGAGAGGTGTGGAGCTCAGAATTCAGAACCTCAGGAATCCCTGTTTTTAAAGCTGCTAGTCCTCATGGTTGAACTCAGCAAACAGGCAGGCATCTTCTCCTGAAACTCTGGGAGCGGTAAATGAACAGAAGGCCCTGGCATTCAAAGCAGGGGAGGGCAGCCAGTGCCCTTCCTGGCCCTTTAGCATGAACAAAATCAGAACAAATTAATGCAAATAAATACATAAATAACCACGGAGAGTTGGAAGCCGCCAACCCACATCTTCCTGGCAGAGTAGGCATTTTCATACAGAAGACCCTAGGTTGGATTGCTGGCATCTGTGGTTGGAAGGATCTCTGAATCAGGGGGTGGGGCAGACCCCTCCCTGGCCTGAGAGGCTGTGGAGGGCTGCAGTCGGTCAGAGGAGATGCTGCTTGGGCTAGATGAACCCATGTTGTTCATACACAGCTTCCTTTGCACTTTTAAGAGGATTAGACAAATTTAGGGCAGGTGCAGGCACCAGTGGCTGCTCGCCATCGTGACTATGTTCTCCCTACAGTGTTTGGGGCCTCTGAGAACCAGTTGAGGGGGCTCTCAAGAGGGGAGAGAGCTGCTCCTGCAAGGCTCAAGTCCTGCTTGCGGGCTTCCCTTTGGGGCATCTAAGTCACCACTGTAAATAATAATAATAATAATAATAATAATAATTTATTATTTCTACCCTGCCCATCTGGCTGAATTTCCCCAGCCACTCTGGGCGGCTCCCAATCGAGTGTTAAAAACAATACAGCATTAAATATTAAAAACTTCCCTAAACAGGGCTGCCTTCAGATATCTTTTAAAAATAAGATAGCTGCTTATTTCCTTTACATCTGAAGGGAGGGCGTTCCACAGGGCGGGTGTCATTACCAAGAAGGCCCTCTGCCTGGTTCCCTGTAACCTCACTTCTCACAATGAGGGAACCTCCAGAAGGCCCTTGGTGCTGGAGACAGGAGACTGGACAAGACGGACCGCCCTGTGGCCTGATCCAGATGCAGGGCTCTTCCCATGTTCTTCTGATTGTTTGCCAAATCCTAGAACAAGTTCATATTCCCACGAGCAGCGCAGAGTTGAACTATGGAACCTGTTTGCACGGGAGGCAGCGACGGCCACCAGCCTAGATGCCTTTGAAAGAGAAATAGACAAATTCATGGAAGAGGAGAGGGCTACTGATGGCTCCTAACCAGGACGGCTCAGCTCTGCCTTCACGGTTAGAGGTAGCGATGTTTCTGAATCCCAGTTGCTGAAAACCCCAGGAGGGGAGAGTTGCTCTTGTGCCCGGATCCTGCTTGCCGTTTTCCCATTGGGGCATCTGGTTGGCCACTGTGAGAACAGGATGCTGGTCTAGGTGGGCCTTGGGCCTTGGGCCTGATCCAGCAGCCACTTCTTAAGGAGCAAGTCATGACCCCATCTTCCCCCCATCCCACCCAGTCTCTTGGCAAACCTCTACTGGTAGTTAGTGCTCATCGGGTGGTTGGGGTGTTCTCCGCACCGCCGCCGGCTCCCAACCGATCAGCAAATCAATTGTTCTGCGCTATCACTGGCGGCTTTGTACATTTTCCGTGGGTAGCTTTCTTGGGTTATTTTTGATAAATTGGGCTTTCAAGCAAGGAGAACGAGGGGTCGCAGACGGGGACAATGGGGCCACTTTGTGCAGTACCAAGTTGGGAGCGCCAAAGTCATGCCGGGGTCACTCTTTGATCATCCGCTCCTGTTTGCGCTGGGCGGGTGTCAGTCGATACTCGGAGCTGTAGGGGTAGCGGGAAACTTTTGAGTGGCCAGTCCCTGGGCAAAGGAAGGTCTTCTTTCCTTGGATGCCCAAAGAACTGACTGGATTTGCGATTATTATTTGTTTTGTTTTATTAAAGAGTGTTAAGGACTGGCTTTGAGAAGACGGTGTTGCCTCCTGGTCAAATTTAATTACCTCTATGTATAAAAGCGATAGAAGAAAATGGGTAGAGAAAAGCTTTTCCTCCTTTTCTTGTACAGTGGTACCTCGGGTTACAGACACTTCAGGTTACATACGCTTCAGGTTACAGACTCCGCTAACCCAGAAATAGTACCTTGGGTTAAGAACTTTGCTTCAGGATAAGAACAGAAATCGTGCTCTGGCGGTGCGGCAGCAGCAGGAGGCCCCATTAGCTAAAGTGGTGCTTCAGGTTAAGTACAGTTTCAGGTTAAGTACAGATCTCTGGAACGAATTAAGTACTTAACCCGAGGTACCACTGTAATTCTAGAATTCATGGACATTGAGTGAAGCTGAGTGCTGGAAGATTCAGGATAGATAGAATAAAGTACTTCATTCAGTGTCTGGGAGGTAGGACTTCTTTGCCTGCCACCTGCAACAGCCAGAGGCAGAATTCATTTCTGTTTGTGCCATAAGAGACCATCACTTCCTGGGCTGCCATGCTCAAGGCCATTAACAACTCAGGACTAGGTTGCCTGAAAAGACCCTCCCTCCTGTCTGCTCCCTGTAGACTTGTGGGATCACCTAGAATCATGGGAGAGAAATTTTATTCGTGGCACCATGCCCTGCAAACATCACAGGGCAGTGACCCCAAAATGGTCATATGTGATGCCTTACCCACCAGATGCTTCAAATGTCATTTAAAGAGATTTTCCTTTTCCCCCCAGCCCATAAGAATTGACCTAGTTGTTACTGGATTCCTGTTTATGTAACGGTGCTTTTTAACATGTTGTTTTTGTCTGCCACTAAAGAGATTAAAAAAAAAAAAAAGCTAAGCAGTTTAGAAGTGCTTTTATATAGATAATAAATATACAGAGCAGGCACGTTTAGATGAGCTTCAGAACTCAGCTTTCCTTGGCAGGAGTTGGGATTTATTGATTTTCCCCTAAGCATGCCCTTTGATCTGTGCAGCCCTTCCGAAATCCAGGGATGAGGCCCTTTCGGAGGAAACGTTTGTCCTTTCCTGGATTATGGAAAAAGTGCTGACGTTGGTCAGAGCCTAGAAATGACGCTGAACTCTGTGGTCCAAGCCAGCTTTCCAGTTTAGAAATAGCCCCGGTTAACGGGCAGATAACAGTAGGAAGTTGCTATATTTACACTCGGTTCCCAAACTTGAGTAGGGTTGGGGAGGGAAGAGGATTGAGAGAGTGGTTCCTATATGTTGAATCTGCCCTGTTTGCTTTTCCTGAAGAGTAGTTTTTGGTGGCGTTTCAGGGCACAGTAGTGGAGATCTGGGTCTCCAAAAACCTGTAGTGCTGTTTTGAGTCGTCTCAGTGCATCAGGAAGCGTATGCCTATAGAAAGACTGCTTGCTGGGCAGGAATCATTAAAGCAAAGTGTGGACTTCTTGGCTAACATCTCTGAGAGCACCTGCTTCCCATGCAAGAGGTCCTGGGTTCAAATTTGGTTTAAAGGCACCCTGGGTATCAGGAACGGAAAAGGCCTTTCCCCAGGTCTTGGAATTCTCAGCCAGAATATGCAGAACTGATTTTGTATCATAGAACAGAGAGCTGGAACGGAACCCCCCCACCCAGGGTCATCTAGCCCAACCCCCTGCAATGCAGGAATCCTGGCCGGCCAAAGAACCCCTGACAGATGGCCATCTTCACAAGGGGTGGGAGATACTATTTCGTAGTAAGGGGTAAAAATGCCCCCAAACCATTGGAGCCTTCACTTTAATTTGAAGGCAGTTCTTGGGTTGGCAGAGCAGAATCTGCTGTTCTGCTATTTGCGTGAGACTTGCACATGGCAGCCAACCAATCAATAGCTTTGACCAGGCCAGTTAAATTAGTTCATTTGTTTTTTAAACCATGGGAGGAGTCGAGTATGCTGTATCTTAAGCCCCATGGGGATATGCATATGCTCAGACAAATTTCAGAAGTTTTGCTGCATAGGTTTGCAAAACATACCTAAGCAGCAGAACCTGGTGGGCCGGTCTTGTGACTGGTATAAGCAGCATTTTTAAACCTCCTGGACTGGAGGACCCCGGGTCCAAAGCCGCCTCTTTGGACTGCGTGTGTCCCCACCCACCCTCTTGGAAGGACACCCGACAGTGAGCAGGGAGGGGAATGACTCCTCCTCCTGCCAGTCCTAGAAATTTGCTCAGCAAATCCCATTTCGGCAGCTCGAGGGCAGGCCATCCCCTTTGGCCTCTCCGGGCTCTGTTTAGCGGTGATCTTATGTCAAAACCACCCTGCTAATTATTGCTGCCCAGATTGGCTTAGCAAAGCAAATTAGATTACGCTAATCCACTTGATGCCAGACAGGCCGCTGGAGAGCCAGCAGGAAGCTGGAGTCCATATAGAGAGTTAAGGGGAAAGAAGCTGCGTTTCCCATTTTAGCGTCTGCTGGCTTCATAGCAGGACATGCCTTGCACTGTATAAAGCCCTGCCGGATCACTTGAAACCAGGGGGTTGCCAACGTGGTGCCCGTGGGTGACTGCATGGCCATCCATACTGTCTAACATACCTGCAAAAGGTCTCAGTAACTACCCCCTTCTTTAAAAAACCCCCCAATGCACAAGAGGGGCTTTTTGCTCTTACTGCTCAGTTCCTGTTTGCACGAGTGGCTCAGCTTCTCCCCCATTGAACATACAGCCCACCCCTAAGACATGCCCATATTTCATTGGGAGCCAGGATTGGATGCCTGCTCTCCCTTCCCTTCTGAGTAGAGGAGTGGTGTAAATGTCCCCATCAAGGAGGGGAGGGCAGGCCCACTCCAATTTGTGGTCCTGTGTCTCTCTTTTTTTGCTCTTTTATGGGTGGCAGCTATTATTCCATGGGGACGCGGGTGGCACTGTGGTCTAAACCACTGAGCCTCTTGGGCTTGCTGATCAGAAGGTCAGCGGTTCGAATCCCCACGATGGTATGAGTTCCCATTGCTCTGTCCCAGCTCCTGCCAACCTAGCAGTTCGAAAGCACACCAGTGCAAGTAGATAAACAAGTACTGCTGTGGTGGGAAGGTAAACAGCGTTTCCGTGTGCTCTGGTTTCCGTCACGGTGTCCCTTTGCACCAGAAGCAGTTTAGTCCTGCTGGCCACATGGCCCAGAAAACTGTCTGTGGACAAACACCGGCTCCTTTGGCCTGAAAGCGAGATGAGCGCTGCAACCCCATAGTTGCCTTTGACAGGACTTAGCCATCCAGGGGTCCTTTACTGTTTTTATTATTATGGCGTGCCCTCGTGTGCCCACTGGCTCAAAAAAGTCCAGTGGGGAAGAGGGCTATCAATGGCTACTAGTCAGGGTGACTGTGCTCTGCCTGCCTGTTTGGAGGCAGCAATCTTCTGAATAAAAAGTACTGGAAACCGCAGGAGGGAAGACTTGCTCTTGTGCTCAGGTCTGGCTTGCGGGTTTCCCACTGGGGCATCGGGTTGGCTACTGTGAGAACAGGATACTGAGATAGATAGGCCATTGGCTTCATCCTACAGACGCTTCTTATGTTCTTAAGGCTGACACCTGCTACTTAACTAAAATATTTCTGCCCCTTCTGGTTTTCTGTGCCACCAGTGACCAGATGGGTTCCTTTGAAAAAGACCCCAGCAAGCAGGATTTGCAGGATCATCCCTTCTCCTATTTGGCACCCAGTTTCCCAAGTTACACTGCTGTTGGACATGCATGCTCCATTTTGACCCTTGTGGGACAGTTGTACCCGCTGGCAAGTCAAAGGAAGTACGAGTGTCATACAATAAAACCACGTACTCATTTGTAACTGAAGCTGGTGCTCTGTTTTGTCCAACAGATCTGTAGGGAAAAGCCACCGGGTGTTGGGGGCAGATTTCCCATGCCTTCCTGGAGAAAACCACGGTTTCTAGCTCTCCGCAGTTGGAAGCTAAGCCACATAAGACTCTCGCGGGGTCTCTGGGGCGGGATTTGTTCAGGCAGGGTGTTTAACTTGCACAGTTTACACCGGTGCCGGAGTGCCACTTCCTGTAGCCTCGAGCCTGCCTTGGAGGAGCCCATCCAAGGTTTCAGGCCCCCCGCCAGGGCCCTCCCCTTCAGGAAATTCTTAGAGAAGAACCAAGACTATTTAGCAGAAGCGGTTCTTTCTGTGGTTGGGCTGCTCTGGGCAAAATAAAATCCACACACCCTAGATGGGCCAGTTAGCATAATCAAGACGTCCCTTCTGCGGCAATGCCATGGTTCCTCTTGCAGTCAGTGAGGTCAGAAAACATCAAGCCGAATGCAAATGTCCCGGGAGTTGAGCTAGGAGGCTGTAAAAGAAAAAGGATGCGCCGAATGCCAGGGGCCCGCCCCACCCCTGCCCGGGGGCATCTTCAGGCCACACAAGGCAAGTTCCTCTTGGCTTCTTGTAAGCTACTTGCGCTGCGTGACGCTGGCTTCCTGGCATGCCGCGTCAGCGCCCGTACGTATCTTGCCGACTTGGCATCAGGATGGAGAACCAGACCGGGGCCGGCGGGGGGGAGGAATTGGCATATATAGTCTTCCTTGTGCTGACTCAGCTCCTCCGCAGTCTGGAGCTGAACCTCTCCGGCTATTCTTGGTCCGTACGGCCAAGCGGCCGTCGCCTGTTGTTCATAGGCGGGCTTATTTCCTATCACAGAATTGTAGAGGTCGAAGGGGGAACTCCAAGGGTCATCCAGCCCAACCCACTGCAATGAAGTACATGAAGCCAAAGTTTTCCTCTCTGATCATGGGGGAAGTTGAAGTTTTCTTGAAGGATGGAGGGATTCTCCAGGGCACATCCAGAGGTTCGGAGCAGGTACACTCACACACACACACATGCCGGTTGAAGCTATTCCCTTTATCCAGCAGCTCAAAAAGAGTTCTTGTAATTGCAGCAGTCTGGGGTTTTCAGCATCCCACCTGTGTTGCAGAGGAGTAGGGAGATGAGTTTGGGATGCCACATTGAACATCCCGAGATAATCTCAGGTTTTGGGTTTGTTTTCATTGTTTCTTTTTAAGAAGAGAAAGCAAGCCTCCTGGCTGCAGAGCAAGGTTTGAAAGGCCACGGATTTGATGCAGTCTTAATCGTATCTCAAGGAGTTTTCTGCGCTGGCACAGACCTTGGTTCCTCCACAGGCACCAGCAGTCGAAGATGCCCTGCTTTTCAGGGGGAAACCGTTTTGCAGACATGCACAGTTTAGGGGATTTGGTGGGTTCTGCGTGCTCTTGGCTCCCTGGGCTTGAGTTAATGTTGATGCAGAATTGCTGCCCACTGAGTCACTGTTTTCTTTTAAGGTGGCACCCTTTTCCTGCCAAACACTTCTTGCTGACCTTCCAAGCCCTTTTCCCGTGGGCTTTGGCTCGTACTGGGAGACCAGTGGCAGATGCGGCTCCCCTCTCTCAGGCTGGCAGAGGTGCAGGGAGCGCCATTGCTCCATGGCAGAGCCACCTTCATTGCAGGCAGGAGGTCCTGGGTCCAATCCCCAATGACATCTCCAGGTGGGACTGGGAGAAAACTCCCTGCCTGGAACCCTGGAGAGCTGCTGCCAGCCAGTGTAGACAGCAGTGAGCTCAGTTCACACCCCGCCCCAGTGTAGAATATGGAGAGTGGGCGCTACAAACAACTGAAAAGCTTTTCCCCTTCTTTTCCCAGGCTGTGAGATTGGAAAGCACGTACCAGAACCGGACTCGATACATGGTGGTGGTCTCAACTAATGGTCGGCAGGACACCGAGGAAAGCATCGTCCTGGGAATGGACTTCTCTTGCAATGACAGGTATGTGGTGAATCGGAGCGAGAGAGCTGACCAAGATGTGCAATTGTTACCTTATTTTTTTGCAAGTTCTCCAAGAGGGCTGTCAGATCATTGGGGGGGGGGTGGAGCTCTTTCCCTCTGAAGGACGGGTTGAAACATTTATAGGATCACAGAATTGTAGGGTTGGAAGGGACTCCAAGGGTCATCTAGTCCAACCCACTGCGCCACAGGAGTCACAGCCAAAGAATCCATGTTGTCTAGGTTGTTGTCTAGAAAACAAGGGTGCTTAAGAGGGAGCATCACCAATCAGGTCCTCAGTGTGAGTGCTGGAGGCTTCCCACAACAACAACCAAAGTGGTGTTGCCACAGAGCACAAATTCCTAGTCCTCAAGGCTGCGAAGCACGTTGGTGCAGCACAAGTCTCAAAGCAGGTGAGATTTCAAATGAGCTCAAGTGAAAATTACAGCGGTACCTTGGGTTACATATGCTTCAGGTTGCAGATTCCGCTAACCCAGAAATAGTATCTCGGGTTAAGAACTTTGCTTCAGGATAAGAACAGAAATCATGCTCTGGCGGCACAGCAGCAGCGGGAGGCCCCATTAGCTAAAGTGGCACCTCAGGTTAAGAACAGTTTCAGGTTAAGAACGGACCTTTGGAACGAATTAAGTACTTAACCAGAGGTACTACTGTACTTCATTCTGGTTGTGTTTTTTGCAGAAATATCATTGAAGGATAACATTTATTACACATGCAACCCTGTTTTCTTTGTTGAAAACCACTCTGAGCTCGATTTTGTGTGTGTGTGTGGAAAAGCAGCATACAAATAAAAGGATGAATGAATGAGTAGCCCATCTTTCCTCCAAGGAGCTCAAGAATGGTGTACCTGGTTTTATCCCCACATCAACCCCGTGGGGTAGTTAGGCTGAGAGGGAAAGATTGGCCTAAGGTCACCCCACTGAGCTTTCGGACTGAGCAGGGATTTGAACTCTCGTCGCCCGGGTCCTGGTCTGGCACCCCTGCAAAACCCTGGCCCTGTTCCCTGTTCTGTTCCAGTTTGGGCATAAAGTGGTTCGGCCCAGTGTCCGTTTCCGTTTGGTCTTGGTGGGTGGAAGAAGTTTTCCCCATCCCTTCCAGCCCTGCTTACGTATCTCTTGCTTGCTTCCTCGGACACCGAATATCCCTCCCTTCTGACCCACTGAGTATTTACAAACCCGATTTAGCCTTGTTGCTGGGGGCTTTGGTGGAAGTGGGAGGTGGAAGAGATCCCTAAAAATATCTCCAGTCTCTTTGGGAAGCTGCTCAGAGG
Source organism: Podarcis pityusensis (assembly GCF_964106645.2). NCBI lineage: Eukaryota > Metazoa > Chordata > Lepidosauria > Squamata > Lacertidae > Podarcis > Podarcis pityusensis. The sequence goes on along the minus strand of NC_138040.1, from coordinate 2,044,665 downwards.
TGCCCTTTTTCTCCTCACCCCCCCTTCTTTCCATGAGTTAATCTCATTTCCTACACACACACACCTCTACCTTTAAGAAAACCTCCCCTGATGGCTGGGGGTTCTTGTTTTGTGGAGGGGGTGGGGTTGTCAGCAGACTCTGCCTGTGTGTGATACCTTCTCTGTTGGTTAACCATTTTTTTAAAAATTACATGGCTCCTTTCCAACAAACTGCCCAAGGTGTCCTGCATCCAAACTGACAGTGGAAACAATACCGATAATGTAAAGAATAAGAAAAATGTATGTGCAGTTATCTATCTCTCTCGCTGTCTGAGTCCTACTGTTTCCTCCAGGTTAGAGAAAAGTTTTGCCTGGTATTATTGTTATTTAATAATAATAATAATAATAATAATAATAATAATAATAATTTATTATTTCTACCCCGCCCATCTGGCTGAGTTTCCCCAGCCACTCTGGGCGGCTCCCAATCAAGTGTTAAAAACAATACAGCATTAAATATTAAAAACTTCCCTAAACAAGGCTGCCTTCAGATGTCTTTTAAAGATAAGATAGCTGCTTATTTCCTTCACATCTGAAGGGAGGGAGGGCACCACTACCGAGAAGGCCCTCTGTCTGGGTCACCTTCAAAGGTAGCCCCACGTAGAGCTATGAACTCATGAAAAAGTGGGGAAGGGAGAAAGGACCAGTAATTAAATCTTCCTCCCGTCCCTTCATTCTTTTTGTGGGAACAGAAACCGACAGCAAGGAATTGAGAGAAGCTACTCAAGGGGCAATTGATAGGCTGTTCATCATTCGTTCTCTACCTTCCACACAGAGAGAGTGCTTATCACAAAGCAATAAAACAGTCTGAGCCTACCAGGATGAAAGCAGGGAGTCCTTTGTCAGTGTGTCTTGCACGGACAAAGACATTGCAGGAGGTTCCTGGCTGTGGGGAAAGGCACCGATGAATAATGTTGTGATCCTCCAGGGGGTCACTGTTGTATCCAATGCTAGTCCCATTCAGAGTAGACCCATTTAAAGTATTGGCCAAAACTAACTTGGGTCCATTCGTAGAAGCTTAGAATTGTAGAGTTGGAAGGGACCCCAATGGTCCTCTAGTCCATCCCCATGCAAAGCAGGAATCTCAACAAGTTCATACATGACGGGTGGCCATCCAACCTCTGCTTTGAAACATCCATCTTGTGGGAGTCTGTTCCACTGTGGAACAGCTCTTGCAGTCAGAAAGTTCTTCCTGATGTTTAGAAGGAATCTCCTTTCCTGTAACTTGAATCCATTGCTTCGAGTCCTTCCCTCCAGAGTAGGAGAAAACAAGCTTGCTCCATCCTCCATGTGACAGCCCTTGAGATACTTGAAGACGGCTATCATATTTCTCCTCTCAGACTCCTCTCATCCAGGCTAAACATCCCTGACTCCCTCAACCATTCCTCATCAGGCTTGGTTTCCAGACGCTTCATCATCTTGGTCTCCCTCCTCCGCACACCTTCCAGCTTGTCAATGTATGCTGGAGTCTGTTCCAGTGCTTTAAAACGTCCATCTCCCACGGGCCTTCTTTTTCTTTTTGTAAAGGATTCTCTTGCAGAGTTTAAATTGCCGTCCTCCCCTCTCTTTTGTTTCCCACAGCAGTGTTTGCACAATGGGGCTGGTCCTGCCACTCTGGAGCGATGCCTTGATTCATCTGGATGGCGATGGGTAAGAGCCTGGGATTGTCTGGTTTTTGTGTTGCTATGAACACGCAAAAAGGCATCCGGCCCTCCTCTTCGCTCTCCCTCCCTGCCCCGCTTTGCAATGCAGGAAGCGTTAATGAGTGTGACCTACATGCAAGTAAGTGTTACGGAAGGCTCTTGGCCAAGTGTTGAACCATCAGGCAACTTCCAGTAAACCCTGACCCCCTTGTCATCCTTTTGAGGCAGGAGGGCAGCCTGAACCAACATCTGGCCCCCTCCAGGTGTTTTTGGCTGCAACTCCCCATCAGCCTCAGCCAACATCTGGAGGTCCCCAGGTTGTCCAGGGGCTGCCCTCTTTCACCGCTGCCTTTGCTGAAGTGTTGTTTGACGGAGTGTTGTCTCCATTTCCCTCCTTTCCAGGGGCTTCAGCGTCTCGACAGACAACCGGGTGCACATCTTTAAGCCTGTGTCTGTGCAAGCCATGTGGTGAGAGAATTTGTCTTCCTTTATTTTTTTACACACAGTTTATAGAGAAGGTTTTTGGAGTAGGAAGGAAGAAGTACTCAGAAATGGAGGCTCGCGAGAAGCCCTTGGAGGCTGGAACGATCCTTGGACCTCTCTTGGGTGTTCATCTTTCAGCTGCATTATGTAGAAGCTTGGCTACTCCAAGACTGATCTCACTGCTTTTCATTTGCGCTTAGGTCAGAACTGGTGCTCTCCAGAATGATGGAATGCAATCACCATGGGCTATCTTCAATATGCCACCAATGTTGTGTTATGATAATAATTTATTATTTATACCCTGCCCATCTGGCCGACTATAGCCAAGGCTGCAAGTTTGATCCCCGTATGGGACAGCTGCATATTCCTGCATTGCAGGGGGTTGGGCTTGATCAGGGGTCGGCAACCTGCGGGCCATGAGCCACAAGCGGCCCATGGGGGCAGTTTGACCGGCCCATGAGCGCCCCCCCCAAACTGAGCCGCCTGCTTGGCGAGTCCCCATGCACTGCGCTAAACCAGCAGGGACTCACTTCCGTGGCACCGGAAATCACGTCTGCACATGCCCAGCTGCCAGAAATCGCGTCTGCGCATGCCCAGGTGCGAAAATCACGTCTGCGCATGCCCAGGTGCTGGAAATCGCATCTGCGCATGCCCAGGCGCCGGAAATCGCACACGTGGGATCCAGCCCACAGAGAGATCTCCACAGGACTTGACCGGCCCAGGCAGGTATAACCTTGCTGACCTCTGGGCTAGATGATCCATAGGGTTCCTTCCAACTCTAAAATTCTATGGTTCTATGGTTACCACGGAGCCCTCTGTTACCTCTGAGTTGGTTGGTCGGTTGGTTGGTTGGTTGGTTTTAGAGCCCTTATATTTGTTTAGAGCTCTAATGACCAAAAGAGTAGCCTAAATACAAGCATTTATAACCAGAGTCCCCTTTCTGCGGGGTTACAATGTATTTAAAAAAGACACAACATACAAGGAAAAAGGGAGGAGGACAGAAGAGAGGAAAAAGCAAACACAGGTGCCAGTTCCTAAAAGTAAAGTATTGGTTGTTGCAGTGACTAGCTGGAATGGGGAAACAGTTCAAGGTCAGGAAGTTGCCAATGAAACTGACCTTTCAGCAGAGCGACCTAAACTCTGGATGATGTTTATAAGGGATTCTCTTTGGCATCCGAAGAGCCAGGCAGAGCTTTATATGTCCAGGTTTTGCCTGCTAAGCCTGCTGGATAATCCTTCTCCTTTATAGGACAGCTCTCAGTAGGGTTCTTCTAACAAGTTTGCGGATTCACTGATTCAGGATCGCTTTCGCTCTTTCGAAATGTGTCACCCGTTGAGCTTGCGATGTATTTGTGGGAGAGCTCCATGTCTTTGCTTTTAACCTAGATCTTTCAGGTCACGGGCAGAGAGTCAGGATGCCAGCTCAAAACAGGTGGAGCGGCTCCTTCTTAGAAAGCATCTCAGGACATTTTTAAATGACAGCACATCCCATGATGAGCTTCAACCCATTGTGGCTCCCTTCCGAGCTCAACCGCTCTCAGGAAGGGACGTAAACATGGGGGCATCACGAGAGCTAAAGGGGCCCATCTGGCCCAGCCTCCTGTTCTCTCAGTGGCCAACCAGATGTCTCTTCTGAGAAACCCACATGCAGGACTTGAGCACAAGAGCATTCCCTCGCTTGCCATTCCCAACATTTGCTGCCTGGGACCCTGGAGGAGGAACAGAGCCACTGAGAGCCTTGCCTTCCATGCTGAGGGAAGAATTTGGCACCATGTGAGACTGGACATTGCCTGTTTGTGTGCAGCGTGTGTTCTGGGCTGGCTGTCAGACTGGGCTTTGGAAAATTGTGGGGAGGAGAAGAAAGCCCCCCCCCCCCCGCCCCACCAGAAGCTTACTAGGAGATTCATAGAACCATAGAATTGCAGAGTTGTAAGCAGCCCCCAAGGGGTCATCTCGTCCAGCCCCCTTCAATGCAGGAATCACAGCTAAATGCAGAACGAAGCAGCATTTGCTACATTTATTTTTATTTATATATAATAAAGTGATTGCATTCTATGAAATAGGAGGAAAGTGGTGGGTGTGGTGTGAGTTGTAGGTGTAACTGGAGAATCCAGGTATTGAGCGTGGGGCTCCCTTCTTGCTCAGCTCCCCTATAGGTCTCCTTTAGAGGTGCTCTTACCTCAAAAGGTGGAAAAAATATAGCCAATACTAACAGCCAAGTGTTGTTGTTGTTTACTTTTTATTTCTAATTTTCAAAAGTTTACAAGTTGATGCATACTAATATCCAAGTGTGATTATTTAGTGGAAAGCAAAAGACAAGTTTTGCACCATACTGTTTGACTTCGTTGATTATATAGCACAATCAGAAGGACCTCCCAGCAGAGAAGCAGCTACAGTACTCATTTATACCAATAACCAATAAATGAGCCTGGCTGCGCCTCTTTGGAGTTCAGGTACCTTTGATGGGCTATATGATTGACCAGACATTTCTGTGAAGCAACAGAGAGATCTCCATTTTATTTTATTTATTTAATAAAATGTTGAATGTATTAGGAAAAGTAGTTCCAAATTATTATTTTTCCTACTTTGTAATCATGTGTATTTTCTTTGGGTTGATACAGTTTCTTTTGAAAATAATAATAATAATAATAATAATAATAATAATAATAGCAGTTAAGTGTGTCATTTCTCCCTGGCTCAGCTGTGGGCCCTCTCCGTCCTCTGGCTGTTCCTGATTCCCTGACTTCTTTCCTCTGCTTTTATTTTCTCCCTCCTCCACCTGCTCCATCCAGGTCTGCCCTGCAGAGTCTCCACAAGGCCTGCGAAGTGGCTCGCATCAACAACTACTACCCGGGGAGCCTTTTCCTCACGTGGGTCAGCTACTATGAGAGCCACATCAACTCAGACCAGTCCTCCGTCAACGAATGGAACGCCATGCAAGATGTCCAGTCCCACCGACCCGATTCGCCTGCCCTCTTCACGGACGTGTGAGTAGGGCTGGGGACGGTTTTGATTCCTTACCTGCCTTCCACCCTAACGTCCCGGGGCAGGTTGCAGCCATTCCAAGGTGCAACATTAAAACAAATAACAGTCACAGAAGTCAGAACAGACTTGCTGGATCAGGCCAGTGGTCAGTCTAGTAGTCCAGCATCCTGCTCTCACAGTGGCCAGCCAGGTGCCCATGGGAAACACACAAGCAGGATTCGAACACAGGAGCAATGCTCTCCCCTCCTGCGGTTTCCAGCAACAGGCATTCATAAACATTGCTGCCTCTGACAGCCATCAAAAAAGGGACTCTGAGTGGCATCTAGTCCCAACTTCCTGCAATGCAATTGATAGGGTGGGTCTTGGAAAATATACATCTCGGATGTCAAAGGTCAGCGGGTTTGAGAGCATGCTGGTTTCTCTGCCAGCCTGTCTCGCCTGTCAGCTGGGCTTGTTTCGCAAGGCCTATCCCTCAGCCAGCTATAATCATCCTCATCATCGTGATTCGTTCATCACTTCTACATCATTAGAAGTAGTTTCAAAACACAAAAACAGCAAGCACTTTTGAAACAAGATTAAATCCTTGACAAAGTGGAAGTCTGTGGCAAAAACCCAGTTATCCATTGGGGGAACAAAAATGTATTCCCTTGCTTCTGGCAAGTACATGTGCTGGGCGCCTCCAGTCGTATCTCGACAGGGGCGCTGTTCCACAGGGCAGGGGCTGCCACACTAAAAGCCCTTCTCCATGTTATTGTGGAGCTGTGCGCTCCACAATACTGTTTATTACTGTTGGATTCATTCATTCGTTGGCTTTCAGACTCAGCTGTGGCCACATTGCTTCGTATCTCTGCTGGTGGTCTCAGAGATATCCATCTAGCCGGGATATGTGTGTGTGTGTGTGTGCTTTGGTCTGATCCAGCCAGAGGCTGTGTTCACATACAGGACGATGGCATATATACATGGATGAGAGGTGTTTATTCATGGGCTTCCCAGCCCCAGAGTGCTACGGTCCTTGCTGATAAGCCCTGACTATTTTTACCCACCAGCGATAAGGCCAGAGAGGCTGCTGGAATGCACCCACGGGTGCTGCTGGCTGCGTGGTGCGTTCTATATAAGGAAGCGTAGAGCCTGTTACCTTTCCAAGGAAGGTGGAGGGGCAGAATTACAGGCCAGGCTACAGTAGCATATGCTGGCAAAATTGTGCTGGACCAGGACCTCTTCAGGCTGCAAGATGGCTTCTGATGGAGAGGCCCAGTGTGCTGTGGTGGTTGGTACATCTCACTGGGGTTCCCTGTCTGTCCTTGGCCCTGAGATTCAGTGGTGTAGCGGTCAAAGTGTCGGGCTAGGGCAGGGGTCAGCAAACTTTTTCAGCAGGGGGCCGGTCCACTGTCCCTCAGACCTTGTGGGGGGCTGGACTATACAGTGGTGCTTCAGGTTATATACGCTTCAGGTTACACTCTGCTAACCCCGAAATAGTACCTCAGGTTAAGAACTTTGCTTCAGGATGCGAACAGAAATCGTGCGGCAACAGCAGGAGGCCCCATTAGCTAAAGTGGTGCTTCAGGTTAAGAACCGTTTCAGGTTAAGAACGGACCTCCAGAATGAATTAAGTACTTAACCTGAGGTACCACTGTATTTTGAAAAAGAAAATGAATGAATTTCTATGCCCCACAAATAACCCAGAGATGCATTTTAAATAAAAGGACACATTCTACTCATGTAAAAACACGCTGATTCCCAGACCGTCCGCGGGCCGGATTGAGAAGGCAATTGGGCCGGATCCAGCCCCCGGGCCTTAGTTTGCCTACCCATGGGCTAGGGCCTGGGAGAGACCAGGTTTCGAACCTCCACTCAGCCATGAAGCTCACTGGGTGCAACCTTCTGCCAGTCACTGCCTCTCTCGGCCTAACCTACCTCACAAGATTATTGTGGTGGGTTAAATGAGGAGAGGGCGAACCCCCTCAAGCTCCTTGGAGAAAAGGTGGGGTATAAATGCAATATATAAGTGAAAAGACTGTCGGAAACATAACGAGGCAGACCAGTCCAGCACAGTATTGTGCTGAGGCTGTATTACAGGAGTTGGTGGGGTGGAAGCTGCAGCTTGCATTGGCCCCAGCCAGCATGGCCAAAGGTCAGGGGTGCTGATAAGAGTTGGCGTCTGCAGGGCCACACATCCTGCCCTGAACCCCTGCTGTAAAGAGCTGTGGGCATTGATCTCGCCTATTAAATCCTTGTAAACGAGGACGGATGAAGGTCGAAACACCTGTCTGGTGTGGTTTGCTGTGGAGGTCCTTCATAAGGGGTTGGGGGCCTCAGGTCCAGGGGCCAGGTGAGGCCCTCAAGGTCTCCATCTCTGGCCCTCAGGACTCTCCACACCACACCCTTCACTGCCGCTGTCTGTCGCTTGTCCAGATGGCAGGTAGAGAAGGGCCTGGACTCGTGCCTGTAGACATTCGCATGAATTGCTCCACCCACTTTTGTCGCCCCTGGCTCCACTCACCACTGGCAGATGGCCCTCGGGAGGTTACCCAGAATAGAGTGTGGCCCTCAGGATGAAAAAGGTTCCCCACTCAACTTGAGAACTAGACTTGTTTGTTTTTATTACCCTGCTCTTTGGCCAAAATGGTTCCCAGGGCAACTTACATACAGTCAAAACAAGATGGTCCCTACCCACAGGCTCACAATTAAAAAAAGACATGGCACACAAGGGGAAAGGACAGGGAGGGAAGAGGAAAATCAAAACTCAGACCCCTATTTCTGAACAGTTGTTTCTAGCTTCACCAGAGGAAGGAGGAGCTTTCAGCAGAGCCGATCTTGGCTTCGCAGCTCTCCCACAGAGGCAGTCGGAGGGAATGGAGCTTTTTGTCTTGAAGCCAATGTGTACAGTACCCCCGCCTGCCCCCAAGACTTCTGAAACTATTTTTTCTTCCATTTCTCCCCATGCCCCTGCAGCCCGACGGAACGGGAACGCACAGAACGTCTCATAAAGACCAAGCTGAGGGAAATCATGATGCAGAAAGATTTGGAGAACATCACGTCCAAGGAGGTGAGGAAAAGGAGGCTGGTGGGCTGGCCCCCCAGATTGCTAAAGAGGGCAGGGAAGGCTGAGGGGGGTTTTCTTGGGGGGAGGGACACCTAGTTGCTGCAGCCACATCCTTCAGTCCTATTCCCCATCCAGAGCGGCCAGCTGGAGTAGGGCACTTTGAATCTTTCAACTTTGAAATCCCAAAAATGAGGGGTGCTAAAAGCTTGCAACATGACTTGGCAATTCAAAAGTTAGTTAGGTTAAAATAACATAATTTAGTTTTGCTTGGTAGGTGGAATATGTGCAAAATGGCATAGAAATCATTAAAAATGATTGCCAAGTACTTGCAATTATATTATATATTAATTATTCTTTAGCATTACCTGACATTTTCAGAAGCCAAAATTAAAATTATTTGGTTTTCCAAAAGTAGTTTGTGTGCTTTTTCATCAAACGTAGACTTAGCAAGTTAAATGTTGTCCAGTCACAAAAAAACCCCAGCAGATTTGAATTCCTCACACCCAAAAACGTATTTTAAGTGAAGAATTTTGCAAAAAAAAAAAGGTTTCACTGTCTAAAATGACAAGCCCTACTGCTGAAGAGGAGGAATCCAAAGACCAATTGCTGCCTTTTTACAGCTTTTGATAGCCTGGGGATCTGACCTTCTTGCTGTTGGAAGTCTGACCCAACCCTTGACTCTTGCGTCTTTTGTCTTCTGTGGGTCTGGCTGCTCCTTAAATGTTTTGTTTGATTCCAGGCAAATTTCATAGAATTTTACAATTGGAAAGGTACTCGAAGGGTCACCGAGAAATCACAGCTAAAGAATCCCTGGCCCTTTCTCCTGGGGCCATAAGAGAAGGGAGGTGGGGGTCGGATGAGGGGTACTGCTACCCCCCCAGGGTGGGTGTTTGAGATGTAACAATGCACCGTCTCAAAGGCAGCCTCTTCCTCCTCTCTCCTCTCCAAGATCCGCACAGAGCTGGAGATGCAGATGGCCTGCAACTTGCGGGAGTTTAAGGAGTTCATTGATAACGAGATGATCGTCATCTTGGGCCAGATGGACAGCCCCACACAGATCTTTGACCATGTCTTCCTGGTAAGTGTTTTGGCATGTGGCCGCTAGGAATGCCCACAAGCTGCTCAGCTTTACCTGCTGTCATCCCCACCCTTTTAGAACAACACCCCCCAAATCTGCTCTGCCATACAGACCATTATCTCCCTCTTCTGCCGTCCTCCTCACTGCTCCATCATGATTAAGCTTAGCCAGAGTAGCAGAAACCATCTCTTATTTATAGAGACTGAGATGTCATGTAAGAACATCAGGCCAATGGCCCATCTAGTCTTGCATCCTCCTCTCGCAGGGGCCAACCAGATGCTTGGATGAAGGCAGGAAGCAGGATCTGAGCACAAGAACAACACTCCCCTCCTGTGGCTTCCAGAAGCTGGTAGTCCGAGGCATGGCCATCTCCAACAGTGGAGGCAGAGCGTGGCTGTTGTGGCTGGCAGCCATTGATAACCCTCGCTCCCTCCATGAATTTGTCTAATCCTCTTTTAAAGCCATCCTGTGGGAGGGAGTTCCACAGTTTAACTGTCCACTGCACGAAGGAAGTCCTTTCTTTTACCTGTCCTGAATCTTCCAACATTAGCTTCATTGGAGGTCTACGAGTTCTAATGCAATGAGATTGGGGGGACGGGGACTGCCTACTGTGGGAGCGAGTACAGTGGTACCTCGGGTTACAGACGCTTCAGGTTACAGACTCCACTAACTCAGAAATACAGTGGTACCTCGGGTTAAGAACTTAATTCGTTCTGGAGGTCTGTTCTTAACCTGAAACTGTTCTTAAGCTGAAGCACCACTTTAGCTAATGGGGCCTCCCGCCTCCGCCACTTGATTTCTGTTCTCATCCTGAAGCGAAGATCTTAACCCAAGGTACTATTTCTGGGTTAGCGGAGTCTGTAACCTGAAGCATCTGTAACCTGAGGTACCACTGTAGTACCTCGGGTTAAGAACTTTGCCCAAATAATTATTTAAAAAAAAAAAAAAAGAACTTTGCTTCAGGATAAGAACAGAAATCATGCACTGGTGGCATGGCGGCAGCGGGAGGCCCCATTAGCGTCAAGTTAAGAACGGACCTCCGGAACGAATTAAGTTCTTAACCCGAGGTACCACTGTACATGCATTTAAATTGTTAAGTACGGTACATTTATTACATAAGCAAACCGAAAAGACCCAAGAGAGAGCAGAGAGTGCAGGCGAACCATCTCCCGCAAGGCAGATGTTCGGCATATCCCTGAATCCCTCTCGCCATCCTGGGGCCTGGAATTTCTGAGGTTACCGGAGCGTCCTGCCCACGCCCCTATTCTGGGAGAAAACGACAGGAACAAAGGTGCCCCGGGAAAGTTTGAGAACAAACACAGGAAAGGCTTATTCAGGTCTGGCAGGTGGGATTCTGCTTCCAGTAAAGCCCAGGATGGCGATGCTCTGGGTGGAAGCATGCGATATCCCCAACCAAAGGGTCCTCCTCCTCCTCTTTTTCAAGCTGTGTAAACACTGGGCTACTGAAATGTTTGAGCTCGCCTGGTGCCAAGGCACGTCTCGCGAGGCTGCGCCGGCTGATGAGTCAGCAGCTCTGGGGCTTTTCCCACCCTCCCTCCTCTGGCCGGATGCACAGGCCAGGCATCAGTCAGCAGTTTTACGTAAGAAGACGACGTACCTTTTCAGCCCTGACCCTCTCTGCGGAATCAAAAGTCGATAGAGGAATGTTCCCCCTCTTCTCTTGTAACACGAGAACCCCTGGAGATCTCACAAAGCTGAATGTTGGAAGAAAAGAAAGTCCTTTTCTCGCGCGGCAGCTAGTTGAACTGTGGAACTCCCTACTGCAGGGAGCCAACTTGGATGGCTTTGAAAGAGGATTGGACAAATTCCTGGAGGAGAGGGGAGGGCTATTGATGGCTGCTGGCCAGAATGGCTCTGCTCTGCCCTCCACAGTCAGAGGCAGCGATGCTTCTGAATCCCAGTTGCTGGAAGCCGCAGGAGGGGAGAGGACTCGGGTCCTGCTTGCCATTTTCCCATTGGGGCATCTGGTTGGCCAACTTAGAGAACAGGATGCTGGACTGGTTGGGACATTGGCCTGATCCATCAGGTGTCTTCTGGGGTTCCCTTTCCCCTTTTCTGACACTCCCGTTTCCCAGCCAGGAGCCCTGGGTTCTTTGCCCAATACTGTTCACTCCACCCCCCCACCCCCTGCTCCATTTGCGCACCCTGCCCTGTTCTTGACGTGATTTGATTTCCCCCACCCTGTCTTCTCCCTTTGTGCAGGGTTCAGAGTGGAATGCCTCCAATCTGGAAGATCTGCAGAATAGAGGGTAAGTCCCAGAACATGGCCATGATGAAATGTCCTTCATCCCACCCAGCAGAGAGCAAAAAACCAGTGACGGCCCCCCAGTTCCACTTGGTTGCTGGGGGGGGTGTCTTCAGACCAAGGCAGGGATAGCCAGGGTGGTGCCCTACAGACTATTGGGAGTCCAATGACATCTGGGAGGACTCAGTTTGGGAGCCATTTCCTTCTCTGTGGCCTGTCTCGCCACTCTAGGAATCAGCTCTATCACTTTAACCCTTTGGCTGCAGACCCACAGCCCTCCATGTGCCGCTGAAATCTGACTCCCATCATCCCTGGCATTTGACCGTGGTGCCTGCAGGGGCTGCTGGGAGTTGGAAGTCCATCAGCATCTGTAGGGTCCCATGTTGGCCGCTGTGGACCAAAACAACAGTCAGGGGTCTGATGGCCATGTGTTGGGGATTTATGAGCTGTGAGGGTGGGGTTAGATTACCCTTGGGGGTCTCTTAGACTCTACCACTCTACCATTCTATGATTCTTAGACATTTCTTAGGGGTGAGAAGGAATTGCCTCACCCCTGGTTTTTATTTTATTTATTTTGCTAAACCTCAAGGGCTTCTTTCTTGTCAACTTTGTCCCTTGTTTTGGAAACACAACGGGGTGGGGTGGAGTGGGGGGTGTCTAACACCTCCCCCCTAAACCAGCCTTATTGCCCTTTTGGCTTCAGGGTGCGGTACATTCTGAACGTCACCCGAGAAATCGACAACTTCTTCCCTGGCGTCTTTGAGTACCACAACATCCGTGTTTACGACGAGGAGGCAACAGATCTCCTGGCTTACTGGAACGACACCTACAAATTCATCTCCAAAGCAAAGCAAGTTCCCTTTTTATCTTAATATTAAAAGCGTGTCCACATCCATATAGCATGTGGGCCTGTATCTAAAGATATCGGGTTGTATCCATTGCTAGACTTACAGTCTTCTTCTTTGGTGAGCACTTGTAGCCGAGTAAGATTGTCTTCCATATATGGCATTTATTGATTCCGCCTGTGAAACACTCTCTCCCCAGCAAAGCCGTTTGAGTGATGGGAACTTGGGTAACCCTCTCCCCCTCCCTTTCCCTTTATCATCTTGCAGGAAGAACGGATCCAAGTGCCTGGTTCACTGCAAGATGGGGGTCAGCCGGTCGGCCTCCACGGTGATTGCCTACGCCATGAAGGAGTACGGCTGGAACCTCGACCGGGCCTACGACTACGTGAAGGAGCGCCGGACCGTCACCAAGCCCAACCCCAGCTTCATGCGGCAGCTAGAGGAGTATCAGGGCATCCTCCTGGCCAGGTGAGTCCAAAACAGCCAAGACTACACCTCAGCATCCCTGACTATGGGCAACTGGGAGCCAGAGGGTGTTTCATGGAATGCCAGCATCTGGCTGCTTCTGAATTTCAGCTTTCACACACAGAAATGATATAAATCCTTGCTCTCTTCGATGCAAAGTTCAGGAAACTTTTGGAGCTGCATTAGCGCGCGCTCTCTCTCTCTCTCTCTCTCTGTGTGTGTGTGTAAAAAAAGAGGGGGCATTTTGGAAGAGCACAAACGCATAGTTTTTAGCTTAGTTGAATATCTTTTTACCTCCCTTTTCTGCAAAAAAAAGTGGGGAGAAATCAAAGCATTTTTTTTAATGGGATAAATTGCCAAAAAAATATGTTGGGATGCAGTGAAATCAGTTGTGATGAAAACAAAGTCAGTAAGAACTGTTGGTCATTGAAACCGATGGGGGAACTTGGGGTGGGGGGGTGACCCCAGCAGGAATGAATTAAAACTTAGGTCATCCTTTTAAAAAGCTTTTTAGCTGTGTGCACTGTGTGTGTGTGTGTGTGTGTGTGTGTGTGTGTGTGTGTGTGTGTTTCCCCCACAACCTGCTTCCCCCAAACAACAAAACAACTTTGCTTTCTGGCTGGCTTTCGAGGGGCCTGTGTGTGTGTTTGTTTGTTTGTTTGTTTGTTTGTGTATTGCAGATTCCCACCCACCCACCCCCCGCACGGCTTCCCCTTCCCCACCTTCTCAAGTTCCTTTTCTTATGCAAAACCAAAGGGGTTGTTTTTGTAACGAGAGACCCCCATCATCTGATTGGGAAAAGATGTCTCAATATGTCATGTGTCTGTGTTTTCCTTCTCCCCCCCCCCCCTTCCAACTGTACACATGTGTGTCCTCGGGTGACCTCCAGTGAGCGGAAAGAGAGAGAGACGGCTTGTCCTGCCAGAGGGATCCCAGCTCACTGCCACGTGGTTCCCAGGTGGCTTTGCTGTGGATGTCGGGCCGTTTGAAAAAAGTGTGTGTGCGTGTGTGTTTGGGTGGCACATGGCAAGGGGGGGGCGGCGGCTAGCAGCAGGTTATCTGCACCGGCCCAAACTTCTTAATGTTTGGGAGGTGCTTGCAATGCAGATTCTACAGGGCCCATCGCAGAATCCCATCCAAAACAAACAAAACCCCAATACTTGGCAGTTGCTATAAACCAAATTTCAAACATTCAAAGCCCTTTGCGCACAGTTATCTCGGCCGTGATCCTTGCGACAAGCCTGCAAAACAGGCCTGGGATCCTTGAGATGCATTCAACTATGCTCTACTCAAGAGTAGACCTGTTGGAGTTAATGGGCCACAATCAGTTGTGCCTGTTCTGTTCAGTGGGTCTACTCTTAGTAGGACTAAACATTCAAATAAAAGCTTATCTCCCTATTGCACACTGCGGTTGAGGTGTAGAAAACGAGTGGTTCCGAGGCTCACCAAAGTTTTCCTGAGCATTTTTATGACGGGATCCTGATCTGGACAAAGGGGTTTATTAATATGCACTTTTGAAATCTGTGTTAGGCAATGTCAAATTTGCTCCAAGAGGCACAGGGGAGGGCTACCGATGGCTAAATTCTTCCTCCACAGGCAGAAATGCTTCTGAATACCAGCTGCTGGAAACCACAGGAGGGGAGAGTGTTGCTCTTGTGCTTGAATCCTGCTTGTGGGTTTCCCATGGGCATCTGGTTGGCTACTATGAGAACAGGATGCTGGACTAGATGGGCTACTGGCCTGATCCAGCAGGCTCTTCTTATGTTCTTAATGCCCTTTCCCCACCACCACCAGCACCCCAAAAAAAAGCAAAAACAGCAGGTGGCTGTTTCTTCTTCAAATCATTGAAGTCAAGGAGGTGCTGGCATGGCAAAATGGTTAGGTGTAGCAGTATTTGGGCAAACACCATTCCTAACAACAACAACAACAACAACAACAACAACAACAACAACAACTTATTATTTATACCCCACCCATCTGGCTGGGTTTCCCCAGCCACTCTGGGCAGCTTTCAACAGAACACTAAAATACAATAACCTATTAAACATTAAAAGCTTCCCTAAACAGGGCTGCCTTCAGATGTCTTCTAAAAGTTTGGTAGTTGTTTTTCTCTTTGACATCTGGCGGGAGGGCGTTCTACAGGGCGGGTGCCACCACCAAGAAGGCCTCTTCCTGCTTCCCTGTAACCTAGCTTCTCGCAATGAGGGAACTGCCAGAAGGCCCTCGGAACTGGACCTCAGTGTCTGGGCTGGATGATGGAGGTGGAGATGCTCCTTCAGGTAAGCCGAGGCCGTTCAGGGCTTTCAAGGTCAGCACCAACACTTTGAATTGTGCTCGGAAACGTACTGGGAGCCAATGTAGGTCTTTCAGGACCGGTGTTATATGGTCTTGGCAGCTGCTCCCAGTCACCAGTCTAGCTGCCACATTCTGGATTAGTTGTAGTTTCTGGGTCACCTTCCCAGGGATGGTTCCTTGTAATCTAAATAGCGAACAGGGGACGCTGCCTTCAAACCACAAAGGTGAATAGCGTAGAGGAACCTGACTTCCGGATATTTAGCAAAGACCCACCAAGTCCGACATCCTGTTCTCACAGTGGTCAGCCAGATGCCCCAGTGCGAAGCCCCCCAAAGCAGTCCCTTTCCCCCCAACTCATGTTCCCCAGCAAGTGATAATCAAAGTTTATTTGTTTATTTCACAAAATGTGTGATTGTATTAAAAAAAACCCTCAAAAGTGGTTTACAGAAAAACCAACAAAATCAATTAAAAAGATTAGCAGCCATAATTTAAGGCCAATACATGCAGAAAGTCATCAGCTGCCTCCACAGCAATTCGATCACAAATCTGCAAGAGTGGAATATCGTGTTTTGGGGTTCTTTCAGGATTTAATATGTCACCTGTCAGTATTCATGACCTGTGTGGGGTGTGCATGCATGCTTTAGTTATCAAGAAGCACTGATCTGGTTGTTGCAGATTGTAGAGGCTGCTTTGAGCACCCAAATGGTAATTATGGTAAATATAATTGTGCTCTTATGAGAGGCAATATGTGGCTATTACAATGAGCAGCTGTTGACCAGCAGCTAAAAGTACTGTAGTCCAGAGAAACCTCCTTGACCCCTGCCTTGCGGCCTTGTTTACCATCGCTGCCCACCCCGGGGCAGATCATTTGCTGATTCACATTCATATGATTAGCTCTTGGGTTTCAGATCCTGACTCTGCAGGGAAGGTTGTGGTTCTTGGGTTACACCTTTGCCAGGTGTGAGAGTGAGCTGTGGGGCCAGGGGGTTTTCCAACAGCAACTGCTTTTTGATACACTGTCAAGCCACATTCCCTCCCACTAGCAAGATCCTTCTATTCTCTTGGACCTCCTTCCTCCCAAAACTCCCTGTCTCTTTTTTCCCTGCGCAAGTTGTGGGTTTTTCCTTAGAAACCTAGCAAGAACTTCACAATAGACTGGCTGCTGGGTCAGACCAGTGACTCATGCCAGCCGAGCATCCTGTTCTGGCAGTGACCAGCCAGGTGTCCTGACGGGAAGCCCCAAAGCAGGAGCTGAGCGAAACAGCAACAGTCATCCCGTTTGTGATTCCCAGCAGCTGATATTCAGAGGCATAGGGCCTCCCACGGTAGAAGCAGATTGTAGCCACCTTGGCTAGTAACATTTGATAGACTTATCGTCCCAAGAATTTGTCTAAGCCCCTTTAAAAGCCATCCACGTTGGTGGTAGTGTTATTATAATTAATTAATTAAATTTGTGAACCTGCGGGTCTCAGGGTGGTCACAAAATCACAAAATGCATAATAAAAACAAAAACAACCCAATAATCTCCCAAAGAAAACCATTTTAAAAGGGCATGGAATGTCAAATCAGCCCAAGGTCTGGTTGAAGAGGAATGCTTTTGTCTGGTGCCTAAAGGTACATAATGAAGGTGCCAGGCAAACTTCCCTGGGAAGAGCATTCCACAAATGGGGAGCCACTGCAGAAAAGGCCCCGTTCTTGTGTTGCTGTTCTCTGGACCTCTCGGACGCACTGTGAATAATTCCATCCTTTTCTCTGTCCTGAATCCTTTTGTCTGATGTTCTGGTATTATGGGAGAGGGAGAAAACATTGCATGTACTTCTATCAACTCCCCTTATTTGCCTTTACTTCTAACTCTAAAGCCCCGGATATTTATAACTTCGGTATTTCTCAACAACCCTGCCACAGTTAAAGTGGAAGTGATCCCGATTCTTGTGCCCCTGAGAACATGCCACCTACTGGTGGTGGCCCTTGGAGGAGTGCGGCCTGCTTGGCACGCCCCCCCCCCCCCCCTTCGTCACCTCTCGCATGGCTACATCAGGAGGGCTGCTACCCTCTCTGGAGCGCAGCTTGCACTGAGAAGGGGAAGACGGAAGCAGCATCCCTGGCTCTCTGGCTTTGGACGGAGTCCGTGCTCCCTCTAGGGGCCAGAGCTTGTAAGCTGTGGAGCAGACGGCACAAAACACCCTCAGCAGCCAGGCTGCTGCCCTTCTTCTCATCAGCTGCAACAACATGTTTTTGTTCCCTGGAAGAGAGCTGCCCTCCGTGTCCCCGGTGGCAGCGGCACGATTCTGGGAACAGGTGGCCGAGCAGGAACAAAACCAGCATCTGACCAGAGACGGCAAGCGCCTGACTTGAGCATTGTGGTTGCAGAGCCCCTTTGCAGGGCAAAAAAAACAACCCTCCCTCCTCCTGGATCCCAACCCAATAGTCTATATTAGAGCTTGAGAGCTGTTCCAACAGAATTGTGCAAGTCTGGTCCTCTGTCCGTCATCAGAGTTCAAGGGCACTTTTCCAGTCAGGCAGAAACACTCAAGGAGGGGAGTGCCAAGCAGGGGCAGTAAGGAGGGGTGGCCTGGGGAGAGTCCTGAAGGCCAGATGGAGAGGGCTGCAGGGCCGCATTCAGCCCCCAGCCCTGAGGACCCCCCCCCTTTAATAGACACTGTTGATTTGTATGATACAGTGGAATCGCATGACTCTTGAGTCCTGGCTCTGCTTCCAGGAAGGGTGCTGTCAGCAGCAGGGGACCAGCTGTTCTCCAGAGTCCTCTTCCCAGCTCAGCAGGTGTCCCTGCTTTTGCACAGAGTGAATCAACACTGGCAATTTGCATAATTCACAGAGGCCCCTTCATTCTTTGGGACAGAACTCTGGTTGTTTTGGGGGACCAGGAGAGCCGATCGCGGGCTAACCACATCTCAAACACAGCGCTTCCGTCCCCTCTCGCGAACTCTCCCCATGCTGCCTTTTCCCCTTTGTGCCTTTTGTCTGAGCGGCTTTCGAACCCAGTGCTGATTCTCTCCCCCTATCTCCTTCCCCGCAGTAAGCAGCGGCACAACAAGCTGTGGCGCTCGCACTCTGACAGCGACCTCTCCGACCACCACGAGCCCATGGGCAAGTCTGGGATGGAGGTTAGCAAGAAGGAGATCACCACGTCGGCGGACCAGATCTCGGAGAGCAAGACCTCCTGCGGCCACCACCATGTGCCCATGTCTCCTGGGCCCATGACCGCTGGTCCGCACACGGAACACTTGTGCCATCTGGGCGCCGATGCCGCCGGGAACTTGTGCAGCATTGAGCGGGTGGTGCAGCTGGAGATCACCACGAGAGACTTCAATACTGAGCAGATGGAGGACAAGCTGAACTTGAACAACATCAACGGGTGCTCCTCTGGCTGCTGCTTGGACGACTCAAAGTTCCCCCTGGATAATTGCAATGCCTCGGATGCCTTGCTGCAGCAGCGAGAGGCCTTGGGGGCAGCGGCAGAGTTCCCGGACTTGGCAGTGGACGACTTGGAGAAGGACGCCCTCAAGCAAGGAGACGGGAACATCCACCTGGTGCCCATGGAAGAGCTGGAGTCTTGCATGCAGGACGTCTCCAACCACAACTCGCCCAGCCCCCCTCCTGTGACCTCCTTGCCGGAGGAGGCGGACTTTGGCGCCGACCGGATCGACTTTTTCAGCGCCTTGGAGAAGTTTGTGGAGCTCTCTCAGGACAGCCGGCCACGGACTTGTTCCCACTCCAGGACAGAGGATCAGGGGGGCGGGAGGAATGGTCTCTCCAAAGTGTCGGGGCTGGAGCTGTCGCCCTCCAACCCCACAGAAGATGCTCAAGGAAGCAACTCCTCGGACAACTCGCCGCAGCCGTCCGAGGGGTCCTCGGTGGAGGAGGAGCGGCTGAAGGTACGCGAGGCGGGCGGTGCTTTTCTGCTGTGTGTTTTGAAAATAGGAGCCCCTGCCAGAAGAGTCAAATATTGGGAGTGCAAGAGGGGGGTGAGGGAGCAAACGACATCAAGGCACGGAAAGATCAGAATATTTATGGGGCTGGAACTAAGGCGAAGTGACCATTGAAGTGACTCACTCAGAGGCCATTGAAGTAGGGGGATTTCGGAGGGGAGTAGCTCACAGATCTCAGCAATGCTCTCCCCAATTCCTCATGCTACTGTCTGCCAAGTTTTAAGGTGTCCAGAATGACTTTGATGGGGCATTGTGAGGCTTCTGAATGTGGCAGCCAGCAGGGTGAGGAGCCCTGGGGACGCAGCGATGGAAGTTGGGCCCTACCCTCAGAATCCCATGCCATTTGTTTCCCCCTCCAAGTTAGAAAGGTGGTGAACTACAGAATATTTTGTCAAAACGCTTGCTGAATGCTGGGAGCATTTTATTTGTAAAATTCTAACCCATTCTTCTTCTCTTTAAAGCTCTCTGAACCGAGCCGTTCAGGCGGCCTGACTCGTTCTCACTCTGAAAACGCCATCTCTGTGAAAGACATCATCACCGAGATCGAATCGATCCGCCAGGGGGCAGGGCAGGGACAGGCGAAGACGGACGCCTTGAACAATCCGGTCCTGGTGTCGAAGAGAAACACAGTCCATGAGCTCCCTGCCGAGTCAGCCTGGGAAAGCAAGCCTCGAAAAGCCGAGCCGGGCGAAGGCAGTGGCTCGGTCCCGAAGGAGGCGGCTAGCGAGCCTTTGAAACTGGATCGAGAAGCCGCTTCAGCCCAGCCGGTGCCTTCTTGTAAGCTGGATGTAGAAGACGGCAGCAACTCGGGAGAAGACTCTGCAGAGGGCCATCCGAACCCCGGGCCCAAATGGTGTCCTGGATCAGTACGGCGTGCCACCCTGGAGTTTGAGGAGCGCCTGCGGCAAGAGCAGGAGCTGCAACACTCTACACCTGTTGTCCTGCTACCCATCCGGAAGAACTCCAGGATCGAATCCTCAGCAGTAGCTGACCCCGCAGCGAAGGGGAAGCACGAAGAGCCATCTCTCGAGCCGGCCCAGTTGTCTGGGGAGAAGGTAGCCTCAAGAGCTGGGGGCGCAGAGACTGGGGCTGGTTTGGAACAGCCCCCCGAAATGCCGCCGGCGTCTTCTCCCCCACGAGATGGCCTGTTGGCAGAGCTGGAGGGGTTGGCCAGAGAGCACCGCGTGGTGGTTTCTCTGGAAATCCCGGACAGCCTCCCTGCCCCTGGCCTTCTGCTTCCAAAAAGGATTGAAATCATAGAGTACACCCAGGCGGTCAGGTTGCCCAGCCCCACTGGGCGGGAAAGGGGCCACACGCGAGATGACTCGGAGGAAACCAAGATGGCCACCACCTCGTTGGCAGTGGACGAAAACTGCAACGCTGCTTTGTGTTCCCAGAATCCCCTGGGAGCCTTGCCCAAGCCAGGGCCTTCCGAGCCAGAGAGCAAAGACTTTAAGAAGCCCATTTTTACCTTGGGTAGCCCTGGGGAAGATGCTGTCAGAGGACCGGCCGACATGCGCACCTCTCCTCCTGCAAGTCGGGCAAGGTGCCCCCTGCCGCCACCCTCCAATCGCCAGCCCTTCGTTTGCTTGCAGGGGGTCACTCAGGACAGCACAAGCACCGACCCTGAGCCAGCCCCTCTGGGGGGATATGCTGGCAACGGACAGTTTGCCTTTGAGGAGAGGGGAGGTGCTCTGCGCCGGAGGAGCGAGGGCGCTTTGACACACTGGAGCCCAGAGGACTATGACCTACGCACTCATAAGGTGGGCACGGGTGCCAACACTGTGGGGGCTGCTGCCACACCTCTCCTTCGCTACGGCCTTCCTCACAGCTCCAGCAGTGACCACATCAGAGACCTGAGGGGGGACACCGTGAGGCAGTGGGCAAAGGACCTTGAGGCCCGGGTCCAGCAAGCAGGCCTCACGCTCCCTTCTCAGATGAAGCGCTCATCGTCACTGGCGAAGCTGGGCGGCCTGAACTTGTCAAAAGACGATTTGCCCTCGGGGAACCCCTTCCCTTCCAGCGCCAGGCCAGCCGCTCTGGAATCACTCCGGGGCCCCTCCGGCCACGGGGAAGCACTCTCGCAGGGCGGCCTAGCTTTGCCAACGCCAGAACCTGCCCCATTGTCGTTGCCCGCCCCCCAGCCCACGGCGCATTTTGTCGAGCAGCTCAAGATGGCGGCCGAGTCCATCGCCCTCAGCAGCCCCGTGGAGAGGCCTCTTGCGCAGTATGCCAAAGAGTTCAGCCTAGCCCAGCAGCTTCCGGGTGCGAAATTGACTAGCCCCCTAGAGGCCCCGCTGCCAGGGCTGGCGACGACGCCCCACCCGCCCCACTGGTTGGCTGTGCTTCCCCGGCCCCAGCATGGTAGAACTCGACCGCCCAGAAGGCTGAGAAAGGCAAATGACAGGAAACGAACAACCAACCCTTTGTACAACACCATGTGAACTCCAGCCCTCTCTCCCCCCCCTCTCCTCCCCCCACAGCAACTTGACTTATTTTGCAACACCCTCGTCGTGTTTTCTCCAAATGGGGCAGATGTAATATATATTGAAACATGCACTTTATTGGTTTAATTTTTATATGTTCGTTATTTTTACTGTTTCTGTTGCATGTGGGTTTTGAGGTGGCTGGTTTTCATGGTTCTCCCCATCCCACCCCCTGTGCAAATGACTGCAAGATCACATTTTTTCCCCCTTAATTTAAAAAAAAAAAAATGTTTTAAACCCTTAACAAACCTCAACATTTAAATTTTTTTTATTTTTATTTTTTGGTCTTAAAAGAACACCCCTCCTTTAAAACAAAAGAGAGAAGGGAAGAAAAATATCTGAAATGCTCTCTTTCATTGGGCCAAAAGAAAGATGCGCTTTTATTGTTTTAAAAGAATTACAGATTTTGTGGGAGATGCGATTGCAGAAGGAAGAAAGGAAGACAGTTAGGAGGGAAAGGAAGACCATTGGGAGGGAAAGGAAGACCATTGGGAGTGAGGGGTGTTCTCTTAAAACAAACTTCATTCTTTTTTAGGGGTTTAGCCCTTTCATTACTTGAATAAAGCTGTGGGCCTTTTCAAGAATATGGCCATATCATCTGTTTCCTTTCTCCTCTTCCACCCCAGCCCCCCTTCTTGGTTCCCCTTCCTCCTCCTTCCCCAGTCCTGAAGTTGCCTGGCCTTCTCTCCCTGCTCTGATACAATCCAGAAGCTGACTAGTTTATACAAATATATACCCCCACCCTTTGTGTTCTTCTCCATCATTCCCTGGCGCTTCTTGCGGAAAGGCTTGTGTCTCTTACATTGTACATAACAGTGCTCATGTAGATAACTCATTGGGGGGGGGGGGGCAGCGGCATCTTTTCGTTTTGGTCCCAGAGGAAAGGGGCGATGTGGCATCTCTTCTGCAAACTGGAAAATGGATTTGCCTATTTAACATCGTTTTCTCTGCGGTTAACCAGTGGCAAATCTGCAAACACTTTCTGGAACGGGCTTAACTCCTTTTCCCTTTTCTCTGACACTTGCCTCTCTTCCGTTATTTCTTTCTTTAAAAGGTGATTATTTCTGTCAGCTTGTGCCAAATGTATGCATGTTTCTCTCTCTCTGAAAAGCAAAGAAAACCTTCAGCTTGCATGATCCTCTTGTTCCCAATGCGTTGTCTACAAGGCACAACTGTCCGGTGTTTTAGCAAGGACATCTGTTGGCCCTGCGCGCCAATGCACTCCCCGTCTTGCGCACACGTGTGCCGTTACATTTTATTTTTTCTGGAGATCAGGGTTTCGGGTTTTTTAAATGTCCTCAGTAACACGCCCCAGTTGTGCTGAGTTCTGTGGTGCGCCAAGACCTCGTGTGTCAAACTGTGGTCCCAAACTAGCGTCTCTAAATTTCCATGTTTTTATGGAGAAGTCTTTTGACACCTCCCATCTTCTGATGCACCCAGGAATCTTTGCAGGAATAGAATAATAACCCTGCTTCCTAATGAGAAAGAAGCAGGCCGTTTTAACCCCTTCTCTTAGGAGAACACGCTGGCGAATGCTGCACTATAGGAGAATATCATGAAAAGATATATTTTGGGGGGGGGGCTGCTTTCCCACAAGCCTCCGTCAGGTAAGAGAGAAAGGAGACCCCTAAAACTAGCCAGGGGAACTTGTTGCCAGTCAAATATCCCTTCCAAAGTGGAAAGTGGCTGCTATCATCACTGCATGTTGACATTTGCCTTGCTTCTTTTTTTAAGCCTCAGCAAAGATGGATGCTTCTCAAATGTGAGAGAATCGTCTGTGACTAAATTCCAGGCGGATTTACTTTATTTTTTTCAGACCTCACAGGGGTGTTGAGGAGTGTGTGCCTGCCTCCCTCTTAGACTTCCTCTTCCTCGTCCCCTTTCCCCACTGCAGGTCCAGGCCTCTTGTGAACTTTGCAAAACGGAGGGTGCTGTAAGCGTAAGATGTTTTGCCCTGATCTTTTGCTGAGCAATTCTCCCGGAAATCGGGCTTTGTGTGTTGTTTTTTTGCAAAGTGTCTTTCTGATGACTTCTCTGCCAGAGCCCCAAGTCGGACTAGGAGCTGTTTTACCTTCCATTGCTTTCAGAATCCAGGGTTGGCAATGAGGCCTCTTCCGGAAGCCAAATCTGTGCCTTCTATCTCATCTCTGCCAGGGGTTTTGTTGTTGTTGTTGGGGGGTATCCCCCCATCTCTGTCCCCCTCTTAATATTAAACCCCTGCTCTTCAACTTTGCACTCCGTGACCGATCCCAAAATGCCACGTTTATCAAAACTGGATTTCTGAAATGTATCGTAGCTGTTGGCGAGTTTTGTTCTTCTGTATGCAGATCTGCTTGTGGGAAGAAAAACAACTATACCACTGGTTCAAAGCATGGCTGTTTGTTTGTTTCTCTGTTTTAGAAAAAAAAGGGTATTTTCATTCTTACTCCAGTGTATAAAGTTGATGTTTTCTTTCAGGGCGTCTTCCCCTCTTTCTCCTCCCCCCCCCCATTTTTCCGGGGGTGGGGTGGGGTTGCCCTGTGAATGTCAAAAATGTTCAGCATCATCTCAGCAGCAACTCTCCCCTCTCCCAGTTTCCAGCTCTTTGACCTAGCTGTATACTGTGAGCTTTTGTTGAGCCTTGCACAAAGAGAGGGGTGTGGAGATCTGGGTGGGTGTTTCTGTGAGTGTGTGTGTGTGTTTTGGGTCCTTGCTGATTCTGTATGTGGACAAAACAGATCTATATAAATATATATAATATTTTCTGTACCATGCCTTCAGCTGAGTCTTTATCCCCGTCCCTGTATCTCCCAGTGTCAGCTGGCTCTCTCTTTCTCTCTCTCTGTGTGTGTGTCAAACCCACCTGGCTTGTAAGAGAATGATTTCACCCTAAACCGCGAAACTGGCAAACCACCACTCCTTTTGTTTATTTTCTTTAAATTGGCAGGATGGGAGTTCTGTCTTCCTTCGATGCCTCTCCCCTTTCTGGGGGCTTTGCTTTTTCCTCCCCCCCAACCAAACAACTCAGCCTTGGATGGATCTCTCCCCCATCCACAAAAAGTTGCCATCTCGACACGCCTGTCCAGAGCCAAAGGGCTAAAGGTGGGGGGAATCACTCCGCTTAACTCTCCAAGTCGCCATTAGATGCCCCCTTTGGAGTGATGCTACTCCCCCCCCCCCAATGGCTTGTGTTGGAGAATATCCCTTCAAACCTCAAAGGAGGCCACCAAACAGGGGAGATCCACTCACACACACCTGCCACTTTCTTGATTTCCCAGCCCAGGATAAACTCCGGCTGTTGAAATGGGCTGTGCCTACTGGAATAGCAAGCCCTGTTGTGGAATCAAAATATCCATGTTTCGCACTGATAGCAGGCCTTGGTGCCTTTTTTGGGGGGTGGGGGAGCTGTCTTCAAGGCTGTCTCAGCCACTTCCGGTTGAGAATTTGGCAAGAGCGTTGTGGCCTCTTGTCTTGATCCATCTCTCTCTCTAAATGCAGCCCTGTCCTACGGTGATTGTGGCTGTGGAGTCTTTCGCAAATTTGGAGCCCTCCTGCAATGTCTTGGGGAGAAACACCTCCTTTTATCGCTGGTCTTCTTTTCTTTCTTTCTTTTTTACATATCCTCCCCCTGCCCCTTGACCTTTGCTCTCCACCCACCCAAGAGTGGCTTGTACCATAGACTTTTGCCCGACAAAGGTGTTCGGCTGTTTTTAAATGTGAACTACTGCGTTTTCAGGGTGCGGATTCAACGTTCTTGTTACTGAATAAATTTTTATTTTGAGAATTGAGCGTGTCTTGTCTGAATCAGGTTGCGGGGGGGGGGGGTTCATCAGTGGGCCACAAAGGAAAGTCAGGAGCCTGGGTCAGCAGCAGCAGGGGCAGGCCCCTTAAAATTGCAGGTCCACCTACCGTATTTTTCGCTCTGTAAGACGCACCAGACCACAAGACGCACCTAGTTTTTGGAGGAGAAAAACAAGGAAAAAAATATTCTGAATCTCAGAAGCCAGAACAGCAAGAGGGATCGCTGCGCAGTGAAAGCAGCAATCCCTCTTGCTGTTCTGGCTTCTGGGATAGCTGCGCAGCTTGCATTCGCTCCATAAGATGCACACACATTTCCCCTTACTTTTTAGGAGGGAAAAAGTGACCACATCAGCGAGGTCGAGGGGGGGGGTCTTGTCGTCTGGGCAGCCCAGGACCCCCAAACTTGTGTCCTGGAGAGGTCACGTTGGTGCTGCTAGTGAAGCCGTCTTACTCCCCACCCACCCACCCCAGGTACACTCCATTGTCTCTTGAGACAGATAGATGCCAACAACAGCTATTCTGAGAGATCAGTTGGGTTAGCCTTGAAATACTTGCATTCATAGAATCGGAGTGGCTAAGAAGTGTAACAAATGGGGGGGGGGGTTTGCTCCTTTTTTACTTGCACTTACTCTTGTGCAATAAGTGTTTTACACAGCAGCCATCTTCCTGTCAACGTACTCGAGGCAGTTGGCATCATTTTACAAGCCGTCCCAGGGTACAGCTCTCCACATTGGGGGAGGGGATGGATTCCATGCTAGGGAGCGTAAAATCATAGAATTTTAGAGTTGGAAGGCATCCATGAGGATCAACTAGTCCAGTGATGGCCAAGCTCGCCAGCTGTTTGGGGACTACAGTTCCCATCATCCCTGACCACTGCTTCTGTTAGCTAGGGATGATGGGAGTTGTAGTCCCAAAACAGCTGGAGGGCCAAGTTTGGCCATTGATCCCCTGCAACGCAGGAATTGCAGCTGAGGAATCTCAGGCAGGTAGCTATTCAACCTCTGTTTAACACCTCCAGTGGAGGAGAGTCCACTGATTAGGAAAGGGACTGAATTTTAAAATAAAATAAAAAATGGGAATAAATGACTGCTTGCCACATCTCAAAAAAAGGATTCCGCTGAGCTGGGAAAATGTGTAACCAAAAATGATAGCAACCTCCCCTTGCAAAGACAAGTTTGTTTATTATTCCCTTCCCCCATTTTTTTACACACACCTGCTTTCACACGAGAAACCAAATTTTGTTTTCAGAAACAATGGAACAGTGGGCAGGGGATTGCTGAGGATATTCTCTGCATCCCTGGGCAGGAAGGAGCTGCTGGGTGCTAACATATTGCTTTTGAAGGAGGAGACTCTTGAGAGTCCCATGGACTGCAAGAAGATCAAACCTCTCCATTCTGAAGGAGATCAGCCCTGAGTGCTCACTGGAAGGACAGATCATGGGTAGGCAAACTAAGGCCCGGGGGCCAGATCTGGCCCAATTGCCTTCTAAATCCGGCCCACAGACAGTCCGGGAATCAGCATGTTTTTACATGAGTAGAATGTGTCCTTTTATTTAAAATGCATCTCTGGGTTATTTGTGGGGCATAGGAATTCGTTCATTTTCCCCCAAAAAAATCTAGTCTGGCCCCCCCACAAGGTCTGAGGGACAGTGGACAGGCCCCCTGCTGAAAAAATCTGCTGACCCCTAGGACAGATCCTGAAGCTGAGGCTCCAAGACTTTGGCCACCTCAGGAGAAGAGAAGACTCCCTGGAAAAGACCCTGATGTTGGGAAAGATGGAGGGCACAAGGAGAAGGGGACGCCAGAGGACGAGATGGTTGGACAGTGTTCTCAAAGCTACGAACATGAGTTTGACCAAACTGCGGGAGGCAGTGGAAGACAGGAGTGCCTGGCGTGCTCTGGTCCAGGGAGCCATGAAGAGTCGGACACGACTAAACAACAAAGCAACCAATCTGTATTTGGTTTATGCAATAGCAAAGGGTGTCCAGCAGAGGGCCTGCAGTCTAGAACTACGCTCCATGACATCATAGTACAGGGGGTCCTAAACCTTTTCGCGGCCCTGCACCCTTGGTTCCATAAACACGCTCCCAGTCCTCCTTACCCTACCCTTTAAAAAGCATTATTCGTAACAAGGGACACGGGTGGCGCTGTGGGTTAAACCACAGAGCCTAGAACTTGCCGATCAGAAGGTCAGTGGTTTGAATCCCTGCGATGGGGTGAGCGCCCGTTGCTCGGTCCCTGCTCCTGCCAAGCTAGCAGTTCGAAAGGACATTAAAGTGCAAGTAGATCAATAGGTACCACTCCGGCGGGAAGGTAAACAGCGTTTCCGTGCGCTGCTCTGGCTCACCAGAAGCAGCTTAGTCCTGCTGGCCACATGACCTGGAAGCTGTACGCCGGCTCCCTCAGCCAATAAAGCGAGATGAGCGCCACAACCCCAGAGTGGGCTACGACCGGACCTAACAGTCAGGGGTCCCTTTACCTTTACCTTTTACCTTGCCCAACCCACTAAGGCAGATAATAGCACAAAATTCAAAACAGACACAGCCGATTGCATTGTTTTACACGTTTATTCAAAATCCAGTTAAAACTATTTAGTTTAATGGTTACTGGCGCCCGTCTGTCCCGGGAGGCAATGGAGAAGTTCGCCTTTGGGAGTGAAGTCAAAACTGTTGGCAGGTTGCAGCGCCTGCTGTGGCTCTAGAGACCAATGCGGGAGAGACAAGTTTTGTTGCCGCTTTCCACAAAGAACATGGGGGGAATCCGTTAGGCAAAATTTGTCTGGGGGCTTTTCTTGGGGATAAGAAGAGGAACCCCCAATACCACCAGCACCCCCCCATCAAAACACAATACAGGGGTAATTCAGGTTACAGTCACTTCAGGTTACAGACACTTCAGGTTACAGACTCCGCTAACACAGAAATAGTAACAGATAGGTAGCCGTGTTGGTCTGCCATAGTCAAAATAAAAAAAATCCTTCCAGTAGCACCTTTAAGACCAACTAAGTTAGTTCTTGGTCCTTCAGCTCTCTATATTGGACAAACAGGCCAAACCTTACGCCAAAGAATAAATGGACATAAATCTGACATCAAGAATCACAAAACAGAGAAACCAGTAGGAGAACACTTTAATCTCCCAGGACATTCTATACAAGATCTCAAAGTAGCTGTTTTACTACAAAGGAATTTCAGAAATAGACTGGAAAGAGAAGCTGCTGAATTGCAACTCATTACCAAACTTAAAACCATGGAGAAACCTGGTTTGAACAAAGACATTGGATTCTTATCCCATTATACATGACTAAGCCATTTCTCACCTTCTCACCCCTTGCCTTTTCCTGTAAGACCCATTACAGTCGTTAAGAGTCGTCAGCAGGCTCATCCCAGCTATCTGCCAATCTCCCATTCCCACCACCCTTCTGAGTAATACCCCTCCCCACCTTCTCACTATATAGAAGGATCTGGCAACTTCTGTTTCAGTGTATCTGAAGAAGTGTGCTTGCACACGAAAGCTCATACCAAGAACTAACTTAGTTGGTCTTAAAGGTGCTACTGGAAGGATTTTTTTTTATTTTGACAGAAATAGTACCTCGGGTTAAGAACTTTGCTTCAGGATGAGAACAGAAATTGCGAGGCGGCAGCGGGAGGCCCCATTAGCTAAAGTGGTGCTTCAGGTTAAGAACAGTTTCAGGTTAAGAACGGAGCTCCAGAACGAATTAAGTACTTAACCGAAGGTACCACTGTAGTTGGGTGCTGCTCTTGCATAGAGAGGAAACATATTCACTTTGTAGCAAACAGTAACATAATTGTGCTACTCCATTTAATATTTTTTTAAAACACCAACTGATGGAAAAGACTACTACTCCCAAGCAGAGCTGCTGCCAGTCAGAGTAAGTAATATGGAGCCAAGTGGCCCACAAGGGACAAGTTGGATGTGGGCTGCCTAGCTCCATATTACCAATGGAGTGTCAGAGTTCAGATCCCTGCTCACCCATGAAGCTCACTGGGCCGCACTGCTCTAGTCACTGTCTCTCAGCTTAACCTACCTTACAGGGTTGTTGAGGGCAAAATGGGCTGGAGAACTATGTACACCACCTTGAGCTCTTTTGAGGAAGGTGGGGTATAAATGTGATAAATAAATAAGGTAAAGGTAAAGGGACCCCTGACCATTAGGTCCAGTCGTGGCCGACTCTGGGGTTGCAGCGCTCATCTCGCTTTACTAGCCGAGGGAGCTGGCGTACAGCTTCCGGGTCTTGTGGCCAGCAGGACTAAGCCGCTTCTGGCAAACCAGAGCAGCGCACTGAAATGCCACTTAACTTCCCGCCAGAGAGGTACCTATTTATCTACTTGCACTTTGACGTGCTTTCGAACTGCCAGGTTGGCAGGAGCAGGGACCAAGCAACGGGAGCTCACCCCGTCACAGGGATTTGAACCGCCGACCTTCTGATCGGCAAGTCCTAGGCTCTGTGGTTTAACCCACAGCACCACCCACGTCCCTGATAAATAAATAAGCAGCTTTAAATGTGTCCTCTGGGTTCACACGGGGGCAACACCAACTAATGGTTACAGTGAGGCTGAAGGTGAGTACATCAAGCATTTAAAATGTTTCCAGCCTATCTCTGTACAGAGTGCTTACCCACCACCTGCCCCTCCTTTCTCTCCCAATAAATTAAACCTCAGCGCTACCAGATGGGACCTATTTGACATGCACATACATTTAAAACGTGTTGTTTTTTTAAAAAATGCATTATATATCTTCATTGATGTACCGAACCCTGGAGTGTCTGGAGGACAGGCTAAAAAAGAGAAGGTGTTAAATAAACAAAAAAACAGATGTAGCTGCAGAATTTAAAAAGTAAATAAATTCACAACACAAGGGGAAAGCAACAGGGTGGGAAGAGGAAAAACCCAAACTCTGGTGTCAATTCTGAAACAGTTCTTACAATAACTAGTCGGCACAATTCCATTATGTCTGTGAGGTTTAGTCCGAGCAATCCTGCTTGCCCACGGCGCCTGTGCCTACAAATCCTTAGTGAGCGCCCAGTGGAACCTTCCTATCCAGTCGCAGTCTATCTCCGAAGGCAAAGAAGGCAGGAGAGAGAGAGAGCACTCTGCCTTCATGCCCTTTTGCAAACAGGGGGGGGGCTGCGATATAGAGGGGGCCTTCTGCTTGCTCGCCCAACGGGGCTTGCTTTTAAAAAGAGAAATTATCACACACCCACACACACCCAGGAGCTGTATTAAAAAGGGGAGGGGGGTCTCTCCTCTCCCTTGCCAGATGCCCTTTCCAGGGCTTGGCTGGGCCTCTGGAGGCGGCCGCCCATTCCCCAAGGAGGGGGGCTCGCAGCTGTCGCCCCCTCCCTCGCTGGGGGGGGGGGAGAAGCGAGCGCTGGAGACCTGAGATGGTGGCGGCAGCGGCGGCGGCCGCAGCAGCAGCAGCAGCAGCAGCTGCTCTTCCCTCCAGCCGCATTGAGGCCCCTGCGCCAGGCGCTGCGTGCCAGCCCGCCCGCCCCGGAGGACGCCACCCAGCTTGGCAGCGCCCCGACGGAGCGAGCAGAGAGTCCCCAGGCCCCGGGACGGCGCCCCGCTTCCTCCTCCTCCTCCCGCGCCCCCGATCCCTGGAAATCTAGGTAAGGCGCAGGACGCCCCCCTCCCAACCTCCCCAAACGGCGTGCGCCCTTGGAGAGACCTGGGCGCAGGTGCGTAAAATGGAGAGGGAAGGGGGGCCCTTTCTTTCCTACCGCCCCCCCCCCAAAAAACTGCAGGCTGCTCAGCAGACGGACCATCCGTGCACACGGGAAAGAAGCTCTTCTTGCTTGCTCGCCCCCCCCTCCAGCCAGCCCCCCCCCCAATATCCCCTCCCCCCTCCGCTCCAAACCCAGAGCCGCTGCAGAAGCCAGGCTATATTAGGAAAATGACCTCTGGGGTTTGCCTTGCAGAGCGCCTCGCCTTCTATAGCCGCCGCAGCGCCGGGGAGGAGTTCCGGCTTCGACCCTTTTTGCCGCCTTCTCCGAGGGCCCATTGAAAAAAAAAACAAAACCTCGGTGGCTTCCCTGGAAAGGAACGCTTCCTCTTCGCCCCCACCCTCCCGGAGCCCCGGAGCGGGTTTCGTCTTCGCGCAAAGAGGTCCTTGGGGGGCTTTCTTCTTCCACCTTTCTGCCTGCACCTCCTGCGCGTTCACACGATCAGGTGAATGCGTGTACGCGTTTCCCGTGCATGATGCCAGGACTGTCGAGTTCGATACCCGTGCCTGTGCTTTGCATGACCCACCGCGTGTGTGTGAGTTAATAACTACTTAGGCCTGTACCCAACTAAATGAACCCACTGAAATTGGTGGGTTTGTCTCTGTGTGTATTCCACCCCCATTCGCCCCATTGATTTTATTCACTGTCTGTCTCTCCGCCTGCCTTGTAATCTTTCTCTATGCCACGTTTAAACTTTAGAGATTTCGTGGTATGTAAATAGCCAAAGGAAACAAAATAAATTAAGTTAGGTACTCATGTTTGCTTTTTGTGGGTCTTAGTGTGGCTTAACGTGCCCTAATTAGGGCTGGA
Organism: Podarcis pityusensis; assembly: GCF_964106645.2. NCBI lineage: Eukaryota > Metazoa > Chordata > Lepidosauria > Squamata > Lacertidae > Podarcis > Podarcis pityusensis. The sequence goes on along the minus strand of NC_138040.1, from coordinate 2,012,758 downwards.
GATCATCTGCAGATGTTGCTGGGCTCCTAAACCCCCAGCAGCCAGCATTTTCGGTGTTAAGAATCGATAGCGAGATGGGCGCTTGCCACAACGGGGGATACAGGCATTCCCCAGCCCTGCCCCATTGAGACTTACAACGTTTTAACACACCCCACTGCTCTCCTGTTCTCTCCCTTCTTGCAATGTTCAGTTTCCGATTGTAACACCCATCACGGACAGGACCCCTGTCCTCTTGTAGCCTTTAAGTTAAGCATCATGCATGCTGATGGTGCTGCCTAAGAAATTGTGTGTGTGTGTGTAAACATAGGAACAGCAAGTGGATATCTAGGAACTGACATAGAATCATAGAATTGTAGAGTCAGAAGGGGTCCTGGGAGTCATCTAGTCCACCCCCTGCAATGCAGGAATCTCTGCTAAAGCATCCATGGTACAGAGCCATCCAACTTCTGCTTAAATAAGTCTTTAATATGGTTTTATATACACAGGAAGCCACCCAGAGTGCCTGGGGAAAGCCAGCCAGATGGGCAGGGCATTAATAATAACAACAACAGTAACAATAACCTCAATAATAATCATAATCATAGTAATAACCTCCAAGAAAGGAGAGTCCACCACCTTCCAAGGGAGTCCGTTCCACAGTCAAACAGCTCTTACCCCCAGAAATGTCTTCCTAATGTTTAGTCGGAATCTCCTTCCTTGCAACTTGAATCCACTGGCTCGTCTCTGTGCAAGATTGGTGTCTGTCTTTGCAACCAGGACTTTGGGTTGTGTGTATGCCTGATTGTGCACGCTTCAGGGAGCTGACTTTAGCGGGGCTCATTCAGGGGGGGCTTTTTGAGTCAGCAAAAATGACCTCAAGACCCATTAGAGTGAGATCTTTCTCCCTCTTTCCCCCATGCTGGTGGAATGTGGGGGTCGTGCAGTGAAACCTGGCCAGAGACTCAGAACAGAGGGAAGAAAGCCCCTTTGCACAATCAACAAATGAGAGAGACAGTGTGGTGTAGTGGTTGGGACCTGAGAGACCAGGGTTCAATCCTCGCTCAGCTGTGAAAGCTCGTGGGATGTAACCTTAAGCCAGTCACTGTTTCTCTCAGCCTAGCCTACCTCACAGGGTTGTTGCAAGGATATGATGGGGAGGACAGGACCATGTGCTCCCCCCTCGTGAGCTCCCTGAAGGAAAGGTGGGATATGACTATAACAATAATAATTCCATTGATAAAAATTCATTACTATTAACTATGAGTTACAGCTAGAAGGGGATGCGGGTGGCGCTGTGGGTTAAACCACAGAGCCTAGGACTTGCCGATCAGAAGGTCGGCAGTTCGAATCCCCGCAACGGGGTGAGCTCCTGTTGCTCGGTCCCTGCTCCTGCCAACCTAGCAGTTCGAAAGCACGTCAAAGTGCAAGTAGATAAATAGGTACCGCTCCGGCGGGAAGGTAAACGGTGTTTCCGTGCGCTGCTCTGGTTTGCCAGAAGCGGCTTAGTCCTGCTGGCCAGATGTACGCCGGCTCCCTCGGCCAGTAAAGCGAGATGAGCGCCGCAACCCCAGAGTCGGTCACGAATGGACCTAATGGTCAGGGGTCCCTTTACCTTTACCTTTTTACAGCTAGAAGACGGTGTTGGCCCCTAGCACTAGATGGCTTTTTTCAGAAGAGCTGCACAAAGGAGAAGGAGGAGGAGGGTTACTGTTAGCAATGCCAGCTTCACAAAACCTCCATGTGCAGGTGTGGCCTACCTGTGAATACCAGGTGTTGAGGATATAAAGAGGGGCCAGCCAATCCCCTCTGTGCCTTGCACATCAGCTTCCATGATGCATCTGACCAACTGCTGCAGACACACAGTGCTGACCTAGATGGGGCTTGGCTCTGGCCCAGCAAAGCAACGTTCTTCTGGAATCAGCGGAACTCCTGGCTGCAGGATGAAATGTGCGTGCCGGGGCACAGTTTTAGGCATTGAAAGCTCAGAGTTCTGGGGTGAGAAGTCTCAACTAGCTGTAGGCTTTACTAGGTCGATGCTGAAAACTGCATCATTTCTCTTGCTCTCGGCCTCATTTCTCCCATCTGCAATATGGGTCTAATAAGTCTGGTCTACCTTCCAGTGCTGTGGCAGAGAGGAGGTCCATGAACTGCCTTGAAACACCCCAGAGGCACATCTGTCCATGCTGAGGACAGCTGGCTCCCTCCTGAAATGAAAATTTGAAAAGCTAGTTCCTTGCCCCAAGGCGCTTACATAGTCTGAGGTTTGACAGTGGGCAAATAATGGAATAACTTTACTACTTCTTTATGTATAACTGACAAAAACAAAAATATGCAGGTTGTATTCAACCGAGTTCTACTCAGAGTAGGCCTGTTGAAATGAACATGCCTAAGTTAGCCATGCCCATTACTTTAAATGGGTCTACTCTGAGCCAGACTAGCACTGGGCGCAAACAATATTGATATCACTCTCTCTCTGTGTATATATGTTGCGTGATATAGACAAACACACAGACACACACACACACATTTTCTTGATTTGCATAACTAGTTCATGGCACCAGTTTTGAATTTTATCAATGCTGTGATTGAATTAGCAGTGCAAGAGCAATACAGGGTTGTTGCTGTTTTTTTAAAAAAGTACTAACTTCCTGATGGGATTGGATTGAAAATGGAATTGCAGTGGGAGTGGGGGAAAGGTGTGAGAAGATGCTGGAGTTTACAGAAGCAGAAAAAATATTGAGGGGAAATACCTAAGCTTTCTCCCCCACCCTCTCTTTCCCACCCCCCCAAAAAATAAAAAATAGCCAAGGAGAGGAAAAGGAGAGGGAATGAAAAATGAAAATGGGATGTATGGGATAGAGTATCCTGGAAAAAATAATGGGTGGCTGGATCCCTGAACAGGGGCACTCTTGTAGGGAGAGGCGGATGCGCTGCAACACTTTGTTGCCGCTCCCCCTTATTTACAAAAAAAAATTGAGGTGGTTTTAATATAAAAAAGTCGGGGTATATCATGTGGGCTACATTTTCAGGTCTTTTGGAAGGGTTTATTGGTTTCCTAAAATATTTGTGTACTGCTTGATTGTAAAAAAAAATGGAAACACAAAACAAACTCAGAGCAGTATACAGAAAAGATCAAACCATAAAAATATCGCTGAGGAAAGCTGACAACAGTAATAGAAGACTTTCAAAAAGTTAAAATAACAGTAGACTAAAAATAGGTGAAAACTCACACCGGCTTTCTAAACGTCTGGGGAGGCTTATCTAAACAGGAATGTTTACGGAGGAGCCGGAAAGAGTACAGGGAAGGCAGCTGCCTGCCGTCAAGAGGCAGGGAGTTCCAGAGGTGCAGGCGCAGCCACACTACAGAGCGGTTGTGGCAGGGCCAGTTCCTCAGATCAGAGCACTCTATGGGGCAAGGCGATCTCGTCGGTCAACGAGCTTGGCCTGGGTTTGGGTCTGCGTCTTCTGTTTGTCCCCTGCTGACCCCCTCTTTCTCCTTCTGTGTCCACCCTTCCCTTCTGCCCCCCCAAAGAAGCAGGATCCCTCCGCCATGAGTCGCCGGGTGGTGCGCCAGAGCAAGTTCCGGCATGTATTTGGGCAGCCAGTCAAGGCCGACCAGATGTATGAGGACATCCGGGTCTCCAAGGTGACGTGGGACAGCTCCTTCTGCGCCGTCAACCCCAAATTCGTGGCCATCATTGTGGAGTCAGGCGGCGGGGGGGCCTTCATGGTTTTGCCCCTGGCCAAGGTACGTTCCCCGCTCACCGCTGGTGGGAGGGAGCATGTTTGCAGGAGGGGGAGGCTGATGATTGCGAATGGTTGTTCAGCTAGTAATAATGACTTGCATAGCATTCAATATCTATATATTCGATTACGATTACGATATCTTTATTGTCATTGTCCCTTGCGGAACAATGAAATTGAAAAACTACATAAAAACTACATAAAACTACATAAAAACTACATAAAATCTTCAAAACCCCCAAAAACTCTAAAACCCCATTTTAAAACACACTATACTACAGAAACCCCTTATGCTGCGTTTAGAACCAGAATTGCATTAGCGTAGAAACTGTTTCTCAGGCGGCTAGTCCTGGCCTTTATAACCCTATACCTTCTTCCAGAAGGCAGAAGCTGAAAGAGATCATTTCCGGGGTGCGTACTATCATGTGCTATCTCTGCCGCTTTCTTATGACACCTGGAAGCATAGATTTGATCTAAGGTGGGAAGAGTGCACCCAATTATTCTCTCTGCAGTCTTTAAAGCACTTTGCATTCATTATCTCTTTGCAACGATCCGGCAAGGTGTTGTTGTTGTTTAGTCGTGTCCGCCTCTTTGTGACCGCCTGGACCAGAGCACGCCAGGCACTCCTGTCTTCCACTGCCTCCTGCAGTTTGGTCAAACTCATCCTGGTCTCTTCGAGAACACTGTCCAATCATCTCGTCCTCCGTCGTCCCCTTCTCCTTGTGCCCTCCATCTTTACCAACATCAGGGTCTTTTCCAGGGAGTCTTCTCTTCTCATGAGGTGGCCAAAGTCTTGGAGCCTCAGCTTCAGGATTTGTCCTTCCAGTGAGCACTCAGGGCTGATTTCCTTAAGAATGGAGAGGTCTGATCTTCTTGCAGTCCGTGGGACTCTCAAGAGTCTCCTCCAGCACCAGAATTCAAAAGCATCAATTCTTCTCCTTCAAGGTGGGATCTATATATTCAGAGCGCTTTGCATTCATTATCTCTTTGCAACAATCTGGCGAGGTGGGCCAGTTGTCTTCTGCCCTGGAGTGTGGATGGAGTTTTGTGGCTTGTCTCAGCAGAAGGAGTGTACCTAGCAGACCCCTCTTCGTTGCTGGGCTCCAACTCCCATCATCCCCAGCCACGCTTGGGCTGCTGGGAGTTGTAGTCCCGAGGTGGCTGACTACAAGTCCCAGCAGAACATTAGACGATTCGGGACAGGGAAAAGAAAAACCGTATTGACTCAGGGTATAGTTAATCCATGGAACTTGCTGCAGCAGGAGGTAGCGACAGCTGCCAACTTGGATGGCTTTAGGAAAGGACAAATTTCAGCAGCACCCTGTGTGGCATTAAAATTGCCCTGTGCCTCTTGCCTTCAGTTCTACGCCAATGGTACCCAATGCAGCCAAGCTGGTCATGCTATCCTAAAATCGCTTCTGCTAGATGGGCCACTGGCCTGACTGACTAAGCTCTCTTTATGTTCTTATGGAGGGCAGCCCCCTCATCCCTGCCGGACAAGGTAATATTTTTGCTGAGGATTCAAGAGCTTCACGTTGGGAGCCACTTCAGCCGAGGTGGGAAGTCTGATGCCCTTCAGACAGTTCACAGAGTCACAGAATTGCAGAGTTGGCAGGGACTCCCGAAGGTCATCCATTCCAACCTCCTGCAATGCAGGAATCTCAGCTATACCCTCTGTGACAGATGGCCATCCAACCTCTGCTTCTAAAACCTCCATTGAAGGCTCTGTTGTTGAACAGCTCTTACCCTCAGAAAGTTCTTGCTGATATTTAGTTGGGTGCCCTTCCTTGTGACTTGAAGCCATGGGTAGGCCAAACTAAGGCCCGGGGGCCGGATCCGGCCCAATCGCCTTCTCAATCTGGCCCACGGACGGTCTGGGAATCATCATGTTTTTACATGAGTACAATGTACCCTTTTATTTAAAATGCATCTCTGGGTTATTTGTGGGGCATAGGAATTCGTTCATATATTTTTTTCCAAAATATAGTCCGGCCCCCACAAGGTCTGAGGGACAGTGGACCGGCCCCCTGATGAAAAAGTTTGCTGACCCCTGCTTGAAGCCATTGGTTCGGGTCCTCCCCTAGGATAAAACAAGATTGCTCCGTCTTCCATGGGACAACCCTGGAAGGGTACAGCCCTGACTCACCTTTGCCACGTCTGTGTATCACCTGTACTTTGGTCCAGCATCACCTTGAAATCTGGGCACCCTTGCTTCTCACCTCCCGGTGTTTGGGAGAAGCAGAATTCATCAAAATTCTCCCTTTCGGCGTCACTACAAAAAACTGCCGGAGGTCTCTGTGCATTAGCTCAATCCTAGCCTTTTTTGTGGGGGGAGAAGTTGCCTGAACACTTCCCCCCTTCTGTTCCTGCATCCATTCTTGGGAAGAATTATTACCCCTTATTGTTATGCAACCTTGTATTTGAAATCTCAAGAGCTGTTTTTTTTAATCTCTCCACCACACAGGCCCCAATATCCTGGATATGGCCTCAGGCACAGCAGGGTTTGGGGGGGGGGTCCCAGCTGCCTCAGCAGGGGGTGCATGTGTGGTTGTAGGAGAAAGGAGACCACCTGCCGTTCCCCTTTCTGAGGGGGCCGTTTTTGTGTTACCAAAAGAATGGAAAGGCCCCTTGCCCAGGCTGGGGCTGCTGCTTAGAAGGACGTCCAAGGAAGCATTTTGCTTTGTGGGGATTTGAATATATCACCCCCTTTGCGTCCCCATAAAGTTGCAGGAGTGGTGGGTGGGGAGAAATGAGTTGGAAAAGGTCCCTTCCACAATAAATTATGTTTCTGTATTAAACCAGCAACATAATTTCCTGGCCTTCTAAAATCTGGAGGCTGTCACCCAATTTAAATGGATTTGCCAGCTGATTAATTGATGTAACCGCAGCTTGATTAATCCATTTACCAATGAACTGATTGAAGATCCTTGAGTCCTCCCTTAACAGGGACTGCCTTCTTTTTTGGAGATTTATGTCTCTGCGATAGGGTTTTGATTTTTCAATGAATACTTACTGTTTAACCCCCCCCCCCACTAATGTTAGCATCTCCCTCTCGTACATTTCCTAATTACAGTAACACACCAGGATGGAAGTAGGTTTATATTTTGTTTTATAGAAGATAGCAAACATGGCCCTAGCTGTTACAAATAGCTTGATCCTTTTAAGTGAATCAAATGACGCTTCCATTCATAAACCTATGGCTTAGACGTTTTGCAACCTCACAGAGTTCTTTTGCATAACTCCAGCAGACCCATTGACACAAATGCAAAGAGGCATCTAAGCATAATAAGCATTTTCGACACACCGCCTTCCTGGTTACAACTTGAACTGCACAATTGTGGGCCAGTGTGATGTCGTGGTTGGACTAGGACTCTGGGCGCGAGACCAGAGTTCGAATACCTGCTCCGCCATGGAGCTCATTAGATGACCTCAGGGCAGCCGCTCACTCTCAGACTGACCTACCTGACAGGGTTGTTCTGAGGATATGGGGGGGGGGGAGAGCTATGTACGTCACCCTGAAGTCCTTGGAGGTGGGGTATACATAAAGAAGCCGCTTGTGTTTCTCCAGTGATGGTGCTAATTATTGCTAGGTTGTATTCAACTTATTTTTCACTCAGCATAGACCTATTGAAATTAATGGACCTAATTTAGTTTGCAATCCTGTACAGTTCTACTCAGAGGTCAGCCCCATAGATCCCAGTGGGTAAATGAGTATAGGATTGCAGCTTGAGTCACGCTTTTTAATTTCAGTAGGTCTAACTCTGATTAAAACAACAACAACAACAACAATAATTATTATTTATACCCTGCCCATCTGGCTGGGTTTCCCCAGCCACTCTGGGCAGCTCCCAATCGACTATTAAAAACAATACAGCATTAAATATTAAAAACTTCCCTAAACAGGGCTGCCTTCAGATGTCTTCTAAAAGTCAGATAGTTGTTTATCTCCTTGACATCTGATGGGAGGACGTTCCACAGGGCAGGCGCCACCACCGAGAAGGCCCTCTGCCTGGTTCCCTGTAACCTCACTTCTCGCAGGGAGGGAACCACCAGAAGGCCCTCGGGGCTGGACCTCTTGGTTGAATACCACCGATCATTATTGATTAAATGTCTATTCTGTCCTTATGTCCAAAGGAGCCCAGGGTGGCAAACTCCCTGATTGTGTTAAAACAGTGCAATTAAAAATAAAATTTAAACTTCATTTTAAAACCTTAAAAATATTGAAGAACTTTTTAAAAAAGTAAACATTGTAAAACTTAAAGAAAAAAAGCGTCTCCCCAGTGGTTTAATGGAAACATTAGAATATGGAGAGGAGTAAGATGGAAACCTGTGTTGATGCCACGTAAGTCAATGGCCAAGATGCAGAAGGGGCACCCCAGCTTCTCCTTCCCCGGTCTTTTGGGACTGGAGCCTTAAATAAAATGGTGGGGCCCCCCTGGTTTTTCATTCTGGACAGGCTATCTGGAAGGCTGGAACAGCTGATGGTCTTGTGGTAGTTGTTATAAGGATTTACTTACAGAATCAGCCTTGTTGGCATTTTGCAACAGGACAGGTCTCTTTCCTTGAGGAGGCTAGTGATGGTATCTGTTAGGCCACTGAACAGGAGGCTGGACTAGATGGGCCACTGGCCTGATCCAGCAACCAGGCTCTTCCGATATTCTTACATTAGCACAGGGGACTCTTGCACCTTTAATTGTGCAGGAAAATCCTTCTGCATATCTATATTAAAGATGCAGTAGCCCCAATCTGCTTTGCATCAAGCCATTCTACATAACTGAGGGGAGGGAGATTTGACACCCTGATTCAGAATCCTGTTTAAAATAATAATAATAATAATTCAAATTTATTCTCTATGAACCAGATTTCTTTTATTGCCGCGGCTCTCTGGCTAAAGCAAAGCTCCTTTTCAGTTTTTTGACTTGGTCCTCTAATGTGTTTGCAGTTCCTCCTGCTTTTGTGTCGCCCACAGGCAGGGCTCCATTTGTACGTGAGGGTAACTTGCTGTTTTATGTCTTACGCCGCTGTGTCCAATTAAAAGGACGTCATAAAACCCCCAAGGGGTTGTACAAAACGCTCGTTCTACCCGGAGCAGATCCGTTGAAAACAAAGGGAGTGACTCATCTTGGGTCCGTGAATTTCGGCTGAACAGCTCTGAGTAAGACATGGTTGAAATGTGGATTGAAACCCCTCTGATGTGTCCATTTTCCAGCTTTTTCTTTGCAGGACCTCTGTCCTCTGTCCCTCGCTTTCCTTTCTCCCTGTCTTTTCCTTCCTGGTGCCCGCTGGTGCCCTCCCGGCCTCTGAAGGGCCTCGCCCAGGTCCAAAACTTTCCCTCCCCTCCCAGGCGGCGGTTGAGAGACGGACGAGAGCAGTTGGCCTTTCTGGGGACAGCGCTGTGCTCACAATAATGAATGACTCACTTCAGGAACAATTGAAATGATGGCAGGAAGTTGGGTGGGGGGGATCACTTTTTCCACGGCTCAGGTTTCCAGCTGGGCTGTTTACTGCGTGACGCAGGGGGATCGGCCCGCCTGACAAGGCCGGCTCTCTCAAGGTCGTGCGGCTAAGGCAGAGGGTGGGATATCTCGGCTGGTAGAGCATGAGACTCGTCATCTCAGAGTCGTGGGTTCGAGACTCCTGCACTGCAGAGGGTTGGACTGGATGACCCCCGTGGTCCCTTCCAACTTTACGATTCTGTGGTAAGAACGGTTCAGTGATGGAACCATTTGCCTAGACCAGTGTTTCCCAAACTTGGGTCTCCAGCTGTTTTTGGACTACACTTCCCATCATCTCTGACTGCTGGTCCTGCCAGCTCTGGATGATGGGAGTTGTAGTCCAAAAACAGCTGGAGACCCAAGTTTGGGAAACCCTGGGCCCTGGAGCATTCCCTCAAGCAGAGGTTGGACAGACATCTCCTGGAGATGCTCTAGCTCTAGATTCTTCTAGCTCTGGGCTGGACTAGATGACCCACGAGTCCCCCTGATGACTCTTAGTATTCTATGAATTGATAATACAGTGGTACCTCAGGTTAAGAACTTAATTCGTTCTGGAGGACTGTTCTTAACCTGAAACTGTTCTTAACCTGAAGCACCACTTTAGCTAATGGGGCCTCCCACTGCTGCCACACCGCCAGAACACAATTTCTGTTCTCATCCTGAAGCAAAATTCTTAACCCGAGGTACTATTTCTGGGTTAGCGGAGTCTGTAACCTGAAGCGTATGTAACCTGAGGTACCACTGTATACTTCACTGTTGGCTTAAAAAAAGTTTTGCGACCTGTTGTTCTTTAGTTGTTCAGTCGTGTCCGACGCTTCGTGACCCCCTGAACCAGAGCATGCCAGGCACTCCTGTCTTCCACTGCCTCCCGCAGTTTGGTCAGACTCATGCTGGTAGCTTCGAGAACACTATCCAACCATCTCGTCCTCTGCCGTCCCCTTCTCCTTGTGCCCTCCATCTTTCCCAACATCAGGGTCTTTTCCAGGGAGTCTTCTCTTCTCATGAGGTGGCCAAAGTCTTGGAGCCTCAGCTTCAGGATTTGTCCTTCCAGTGAGCACTCAGGGCTGATTTCCTTCAGAATGGAGAGGTTTGATCTTCTTGCAGTCCATGGGACTCTCCAGAGTCTCCTCCAGCACCAGAATTCAAAAATGTGAATTCTTCGGCAATCAGCCTTCTTTATAGTCCAGCTCTCACTTCCATACATCTCTACTGGGAAAACCATAGCTTGAACTATACGGACCTTTGTTGGCAAGGTGATGTCTCTGCTTTTTAAGATGCTGTCTAGGTTTGTCATCGCCTTTCTCCCAAGGAGCAGGCGTCAGTAAACCTTTAGTAGGTTGGCTGCCTTTTTGTGGGTCAAATGTGTGGGAAGAGGAGGGCTGCCTTTCCCAGAAATTCCCAAGATCTCTGTGTGTTTACAGACCGGCCGTGTGGACAAGAACATCCCCTTGGTGACGGGGCATACGGCCCCCGTGCTGGACATTGACTGGTGCCCCCACAATGACAACGTCATTGCCAGTGCCTCTGAGGACACAACAGTCATGGTAAGCGATGGCACCTTTGGAGCAAAGGTGTGGGGAGTCCAGGGAGACTATTTTTAGAGGGAAGGATGTTTCTAATTGGCAAATGGGGGCATATACTGGACGTGGTTGGGTACCTGTAGACACCTTATCAATTTGGGTGCCCGGATGTAGTACAACAGCATTTTTCGGAGGTGGCACGGGGGGAGACGATTCAAACGCATGAAGTCGGGGTTTTTAGGGTCCCTCCACACGTGACTCGAAGTGCGCAGAACCAGCCTCCTCTTCCAAGCCAGAGAGTATGGCCATTCGCCTTTAAATCACTGGAAAAGGTGTCAGGGGCTGTTTATAGCTGGCCGGCCGGTCCTCAGCCTGGCGTCTGACTTGCTAGGTATGATGCAGCATTTTGGGCTAAGAATAGCTCGGCGCACGACAACTCAGCAACTAAGAATAGTTGGCTCTGTGGCCTTGCCCGGGGGGTGGGTGGGAGTGAAGAAGGCGGCAGCTTCCTCTGATTCCCCCCCTCCAAAAAAAATTCCTCTTCCTCCCCTTTTTCTTCTCCTTTCACAAAGGACACCAAAGTGTCCTCCATAGAAAACTTTTTTTTAAAAAATGTATGTGTTTATCTTTATTTATGAGCTCAGGGACCATAGGCAGCTACCTTATCCAGAGTCAGGTCCATTGAGTTCACTATTGCCTACACTGACTGGCAGCTGCTCTCCAAGGTTTGAATCGGGGGGTAACCCCGTCCTTACCTGAAGGTGCCAGGGATTGACGCTGGGACCTTCTGCATGCAAAGCAGGTGACCTGTCACAGAGCTGCAGTGCCCCCTCCCCTAAAATTGGAACAAGTTCCTAGTCCTCATGGTTCTTAATGAAAGGGCTGGTTTAAATAGGAGCAAACCATTGGCCCATTTAGCTGAGTTTGGTCTGCACTGGCCGGCAGCATTTCCATGGGGTTTCAGGCAGTGAGAGCCTTATCCTGAAGATAAGGTGTCACTGGGGCTAGAACCTGGGACCTTCTCCACGCAGAGCGGGTGCTGAACACTTCCATCGCCGCCTCTTTGTCCCACCAGGTCTGGCAGATCCCCGACTACATCCCCATGCGCAACCTGACGGAGCCAGTCGTCACCCTCGAAGGGCATTCCAAGCGTGTGGGGATCCTGACCTGGCACCCCACAGCACGCAACATCCTACTGAGCGCAGGTGAGACCCTCTCCCCAGATTCAGGCCCCTCGCTGCACCAAGCCTGCAGCTCCCAGCATCCCAAGCCATTGGCTGCACTGGCTAGGACTGATGGGAATTGTGGCCCGAAATGTTTGGAGGACACCAGGTTGGCAGAGGCTGCTGATTTGAGCTCTCAGAAGAAAGGTAGGATTCAAATACAACATCAAGTGCCTTCCTGGCCCATCCTCTGCTAAAACAGCTCACCTGGACCTCCTGCCACCCTTTTGTCCTGCTGGAGTAGGCATGGCCACCTACTGGCAGCCACAAGAACTGCAGCGTGACGACAGCCTTACATGTATATGTATATAGTAAGATATTTGTCTAGATCAGCCTTCCCGCAATGTGATGCCCTCCAAATGTTTCAGGATTGCAGCTCTCACCGCAGCTGACTGTTCTGTCCTGCCAGGCTGACTGATGCCTCATTTTGGCCCTTTCCCAACTCCCCTTCCTTCCTGCAGGGGGCGACAACGTCATCATCCTCTGGAACGTGGGCACTGGGGAGGCGCTCCTGACCCTGGACGACCTGCACACCGACCTCATCTACAATGTCTGCTGGAACCACAACGGGAGCCTCTTTGTCACCACCTGCAAGGACAAGCACCTGCGGATCATTGACCCCCGGCAACACCTGGTTGTGGCAGTGAGTAGCCGCTGCTGGCTCCAGCCTGCCACTGAGCATGTGTGGACAGCCTCTCCTGCTCCCTGGCTTGTCTCTGCTTCCCTCTCTCCCCTCCCTGCCCCGGGACAGACATCTAAGGGTAAGCGTCGTGGCTCAGATTCCCTTGGACCTGGGACAGGGGACCTGTGGGCCTGAAGGTCTGTTGCTAGACTCCAGCTCCCATCAGCCAGCATGCTCAATGGTTGGGGACAACAGGAGCTGGAGCTCCTGAGATGCTTGACCGCTCGTAGCGGAAGCGGTGGGCAGACTTTGCACATGCTCAGAGACCCACTCTTCAGGCACACTCAGGGGTACTTTTCTCCCCACACTGTCCCCAAGCTTAGCAGTGGGGCATTGCCTAGCCAATTGGAGATGCTTTTAAATATATGTATTCATTTATTTCATAAAAGTTATACACTGCTTGATTGTAGAAAACCACAAAGCAGTTTACAAAAAGGGATAGAACAAGAAAGTTATCGCTCAGAAAAAAATTGCAGCAATCATTTAAAGCTTTCAAAGTGTTAAAATAACATGGTTCCTCTGGTTTGGAGTGGAAGCTGCCTTAGGCTGAGTTAGACTCTTGGTCCATCTGGCCCAGTATTGTCTGCACTGACTGGCAGCAGCAAGGCAGGGTTCTAGGCGGGAGCATTTCCCAGCCCTGCCTGGTGATACCATTAAGATCCTGGGACGTTCTGCATTCAAGGCAGATGCTCTCCCAGTGAGCTCTGACTCTTTCCATCTGGGAAGGCGCAAAACAGCACCAATTTGTCTGTTTATGGCAGTTAACTGGGCTTTTTTCGCGATCTGTTAACTGGGACGCGGTTTGCAAAGCCAGATCAGGTTCTGTCTCAGACCCAAAGCATCCTCCTTTAGGATTCGTCCCCCGTTTTGCACTCGCACAAACGTAAAAGCGAGCCTCTACATTAAAGGAATGCGAGTGCTCCGTGTCAGCCTCAGTGGCCAACCAGGTGCCTGGGCCAAGCCCTTGAGCAGGATTTGAACGCAGGAGCACCTCTCCCTTCCTGCGATTGTCCCTGCAAAGAGCTGTGTTCCTTCTTCCTTCCCTCTCCGGAGTGTGCTCTTACTTGGACCTGTACTAACCTTGTGTGTGTGTGTGTCTATCTCTCTGTTTGGTCCTAACCTGCTTAACCCTGCGGCCGCCAGGAGAAATTCAAGCCCCACGAAGGCGCCCGTCCCGTCCGAGCCATCTTCATGGCCGATGGCAAAGTCTTCACCACCGGGTTTAGCAAGATGAGCGAGCGGCAGCTAGCGCTTTGGGACTTGGTACGGCTTGGGGAGGGGGTTGCATGACGGATGGTGGGGAGGGGTGTGTGTGTGTGTGTGTTTCTCTTGGGGTGGGGGGCCTATCCTGGCCTTTCTATCAGCAGGAGGAGAGGAGAGGGAAGGAGAGCGTATTGGAACCCTGATCCCAGTACTGAATGAAGTGTACCAACCAGGGAATCACCGCTGGTATTTTTGGAGGAAACAATACGATACGATAATCTTTATTGTCATTGTCCCATACAGAACAATGAAATCGAAAAAATCTACATCAGACATTCAAAAACCAACAAGTCTGCTATCCCAACTATCCCAGCCTGGTTAGCCCCTAAAAACTCTGATACCCCATAATTGAATACAATATACTCCCATAGAGACTAGCTTAAAAAGGTAAAGGGACCCCTGACCATTAGGCCCAGATTGCGGCGCTCATCTCGCTTTATTGGCCGAGGGAGCCGGTGTACAGCTTCCGGGTGATGTGGCCAGCATGACTAAGCCACTTCTGGCGAACCAGAGCAGCGCACGGAAACGCCGTTTACCTTCCTGCAGGAGCGGTACCTATTTATCTACTTGCACTTTGACGTGCTTTTGAACTGCTAGGTTAGCAGGAGCAGGAACCGAACAACGGGCGCTCACCCCGTCGCGGGGATTCGAACCACCGACCTTCTGATCGGCAAGTCCTAGGCTCTGTGGTTTAACCCACAGCGCCACCTGCATCCCAAGAGACTACCTTACACTGCATTTTAAACCAAAATCGCATTTGGATAGAAACTGTCTAAACCACAACAAAGGCCTACCAAAAATGTGTACTGACCACAGTTTCCCCTTTCATTATCAATGGGGGGCAGGTGGGGAAACAAGGCAGCTCACTGTCTCCCCGCCCCCCTGCCCCCGAGTGATTTAGAAAATTTTTAGAATTGGTTGCCTGATTCTGATTTTGGTGGTGGTTCTAGGTTCTGGCCCTTAGCCTGAGTTCACAACATGGCCTTGTTCAGAGAAGCATATTTCCTCTGTTACTTCTTGGTCCTGTTAGGAAACACTGACTCTGGACGCACCCTACATTTTAGAGCCCATCCACTTCCACCGAAGAACCTTGGGAAGTGTAGTTTGTTAAAGGCGCTGGGAATTGTAGCACTTTGTGGGGGTTAAACTACAGTTCCCAGGATTCTTGGGGGGGAAATAATGTGCTCTAAATGTACCGTTATTATTATTATTATTATTATTATTATTATTATTATTATTATATCCCACTTTCATCTAAAGAGCACAAGGTGGTATACATACCGTATTTTTCGCTCTATAAGACGCACCAGACCACAAGGCGCACCTAGTTTTTGGAGGAGGAAAACAAGAAAAAAAATATTCTGAATCTCAGAAGCCTGAACAGCAAGAGGGATCTCTGCGCAGTGAAAGCAGCAATCCCTCTTGCTGTTCTGGTTTCTGGGATAGCTGCGCAGCCTGCATTCGCTCCATAAGATGCACACACATTTCCCCTTACTTTTTAGGAGGGAAAAAGTGAGTCTTATAGAGCAAAAAATCCCTCTCTATTTTATCCTCAAAACAACCCCATGACGTAGGTTAATCTGATGCTGCCCTCTGTGGCTTTTTCTTAGTTTTGCCGCTTGGGGGCGCACCTCTAGAGTAAAAGAACCACCTGAGAATTAACAGGGATCTCCCACCACACAGCGAGTTTTATTAAAAATTAAAATTAAAAATTTCCTTGAGAAATCTCCAGGGGCAGCAGCAGCTCCCAGCCGGCAATCCCTCTCTCTCTCCATCCTTCTCACCTCCTCCGGCACCTCGCTTTTCTTTTCGACACACCCTTTTAACCCTTTCTCTCCCTGCTCGCCCCAGGAAAGGTTTGCCCCTCACGAAGGGATGCGGCCGATGAGAGCCGTCTTCACCCGCGACGAACTCGTCTTCACCACAGGGTTCACTCGCATGAGCCAGCGAGAGTTGGGACTCTGGGATCCGGTAGCCGGGCCACGCATGGTGTGGAGTGTTTTCCCACCCCCCGGGAACCTGGGCGCTTTCTGCGACATTGCCACCTCTCCCGGCACGCGGAGTGTTTGGAGACAGGCCAGGGCAGCTGCAAAGTTCAGGCGAGGAGACATGTGGTCAAAGGCATTAATGCGCAGAGGAACATCAGAGGGACACCATAAGTTCCAGCAGGGCAGCTTTAAAAAACCTCAGATGCCCACTGGATCCAAAGGTCCAGCATCCTGTGTCCTCTAATTCAATGTTTCCCAAACTTGGGTCTCCAAATGTCTTGGACTACAACTCCCATTATCTCTCAACATCTACATGCAGCCGCTGGGAGAGATCATCAGGGGGTTTGGGTTGGGTGTTCATCAGTATGCGGATGATGCCCAGCTCTACCTCTCTTTCAAATCAGAACCAGTGAAGGCGGTGAAGGTCCTGTGTGAGTGTCTGGAGGAGGTTGGAGGATGGATGGCGGCTAACAGATTGAGGTTGAATCCTGACAAGACAGAAGTACTGTTTTGGGGGGACAGGAGGCGGGCAGGTGTGGAGGACTCCCTGGTCCTGAATGGGGTCACTGTGCCCCTGAAGGACCAGGTGCGCAGCCTGGGAGTCATTTTGGACTCACAGCTGTCCATGGAGTTGCAGGTTAATTCTGTGTCCAGGGCGGCTGTCTACCAGCTCCATCTGGTACACAGGATGAGACCCTTCCTGCCCGCAGACTGTCTCGCCAGAGTGGTGCATGCTCTAGTTATATCCTGCTTGGACTACTGCAATGCGCTCTACGTGGGGCTACCTTTGAAGGTGACACGGAAACTGCAATTAATCCAGAATGCAGCAGCTAGACTGGTGACTGGGAGCGGCTGCCAAGACCACATAACACTGGTATTGAAAGACCTACATTGGCTCCCAGTACGTTTCCGAGCACAATGTTGGGACTGACCTTTACAACCCTAAATGGCCTCGGTCCAGTATACCTGAAGGAGTGTCTTCACCTCCATCGTTCTGCCCGGACACTGAGGTCCAGTGCCGAGGGCCTTCTGGCAGTTCCCTCACTGAGAGAAGCCAAGTTACAGGGAACCAGGCAGAGGGCCTTCTCGGTAGTGGCACCCGCCCTGTGGAAGAGAAGAATAACTACCAGACTTTTAGAAGACATCTGAAGGCAGCCCTGTTTAGGGAAGCTTTTAATGTTTAATAGGTTATTGTATTTTAGTGTTTTGTTGGAAGCTGCCCAGAGTGGCTGGGGGGACCCAGCCAGATGGGCGGGGTATAAATAATAAATAATAATAATAATAATAACAATTATTATTATTATTATTATTATTATTAGCCCTGGCTAGCAAGACCAGTAGCCATGGATGATGGGAATTGTAGTCTGAAAAAACAGCTGGAGACCCAACTTTGGGAAACGCGGCTTTAATTCACACGCATACAAAGAATCAGGTGTCGTAGCTGCTTCTTGCTCACTGACAAGGCAGGCGGGCAATTGAACTAATTTGCATTGCTCAGCCGGTAGAGCATCTCAGGGTTGTGGGTTCAAATCCCACGCTGGGCAAAATATTTCTGCATTGCAGGGGTTTAGATTAGACGACCCTTGTGGTCCCTTCCAACTCTCCAGTTTTAAGATTCTAAGACAGGTGTAGCTAACATTAGTCCTACTCAGAGTAGACCCACTGAAATTAATGGAGGTGACTATCTGAGGTTCATCCCGTTCACTTGTCGTCGTTTCCCTGTTTGGCCACTGGAGGGCGCATCTCTAAGTTGCTTCCTGGGAGATGTAGTCTTTCAGTGCCTTGTCAGTGTTGGATCAGGTGGCATTGAGGACTTCATCCCCCATCATGCATTGTGCAGGAGGCCAACTTTACCACATTCCTTTGAGTATAAGGATAGTTGGATTCTAATTGAGCCACCAGTGGAGGCAAGTGCCATGTTCCTGGAACCTTGCAGTGGTGTGGATTTGCAGAGGCGTGTGTGCTTGTGGGGAGTGTGGGGGGGCATGAAAATCACAGTGCATGCTGGGAATGCTGTGCTCCTAAGTGTGCAAAGCATAGGAACTGGGACTTCTGAAAGAAGAGATGGGGTTTCTAGTTGGGGGGACCCACCCCTACCTGGAGGCAGGAGAAAGGCAAATAGAAATGTTAATCCTAGAGCTGCGACAGGGTGGCCGTTAAAGGTAAAGGGACCCCTGACCAATAGGTCCAGTCGTGGCCGACTCTGGGGTTGCGGCGCTCATCTCGCTTTATTGGCTGAGGGAGCTGGCGTACAGCTTCTGGGTCATGTGGCCAGCATGACTAAGCCGCTTCTGGCAAACCAGAGCAGCGCACGGAAACACCATTTACCTTCCCACCGGAGCAGTACCTATTTATCTACTTGCACTTTGAGGTGCTTTCGAACTGCTAGGTGGGCAGGAGCAGGGACTGAGCAACAGGAGCTCACCCCGTCAGGGGGATTTGAACCGCCGACCTTCTGATTGGCAAGTCCTAGGCTCTGTGGTTTAACCCACAGCGCCACCCGCGTCCCTATAGGGTGGCCTTTACACAGCTGGCATTTGGCATAGCCAGACTTCCCACTCCAAGGCCAGCTCTGTGCTTGAAGAATGACCTGGCCCTCAGCACATGCTCAGAGGCACACGATCTCCTTGTTTTGCTCCTCCTGTTTCTGAGCCTTGGGCTCCCTCCCAGCATGGGAACCCAAAAGTCAAGACGGTGGAAGGAAGGTGATTCAAATGCCTGACAAAGGGAAGTAGAGTGTGTCCCTAGCTTAATGGGCTTGGTTGGGGGGGCGGGTCAGACTAGATGTCCTTTGAGATGCCTTTCAATGGAGCTCAGTGGCAGAGCCCAACAAAACATTGCATGCCACCTTTGTATACCATGCCAGGCTCTTTCTCCACATTGCCCAGTGTTGCCTGCACTGACTGGCAGCGCCTTTGGCAGGGAAAGCTCTTTTCCCATCACACGCTACCAGTTTCTGGAGATGTCAGATTTTGAACCTGGAACCACCTGCGTGCAAAGTGGGGGCTCTGCTACTGAGCTCCAGATTCCCTCTCCACTTGGGTCGTGGGGCTGAGGAGGGAGGTTGGGTAGTGCTGGGCTTTTGGCTGAGAGAAGCCACCCCCATTTTGTGTGTGTGTGATTGCTGTGCCCAGATTGTGTCTGGTCTGGTTTTGTCCCCTGTGTCCTGACACCCCCTTCTTCCTACAGAAGAACTTCGAGGAGCCCATAGCCCTCCAGGAGATGGACACAAGCAATGGGGTTCTCCTTCCCTTCTATGACCCCGATTCCAGCATAGTCTACCTGTGTGGCAAGGTAAAAAGTGAGAAAAATGCTCCCTTATACCAAGATGAGGGATTCTTTGGAATGCAGATAGAGAGAATTGATAAGAATAATGATCTGTTATTACCTTGACAGAAGTGTACAATAGATGAGCCTTCTTGTGTTTTGGCTCATCTTCCTCCTTTTTTTCTTCTTCTCCTTTTTTTCCTTTTTTCCTTTTCTTTTTTTCCTTCTCATCCTTTTTTCTTTTTTCTTTCCCATAATGGCTTATGTTTTATACCATGTACTTTGATATTTTTTGTAGATTTTTAGCTTTTTTCATTATTATTATTATTATTAAGGAATTTTCTTTTGTAATTTTTGTTGTCTATATTTATATGTATTAGTTTAAAGCAAAATAAAAGTTTTGTTTTGTTTTTTAACGTGGGAGGCTGTAGCATTCCTGTCTGGCCGCAGAAGAGATGGGGGCACTAGCGCCTCTGAGGCCAGCTGCCCCCATTTCTCCCACTGTTTCCATTTTGGGCATTCTTAAAATTGGTACCCGAGCTCGCTCGCTTTCCTCTCCCCTCCTCCTCCCTTTTCCTTTTGCAACAACACTTCTGCGGCATAGTGGCCTGTAAGAGTGTCTTGGCTCCTGGGGTTCACACACTGGCCACACTCTCTCTTAGCCTGTCTACCTTGCAGGGCTGTGAGGATAAAACAAGGAAGTGGGGGAAGAGTGAGCTGAGTACATTGAGGGAAGATCTTCCAGGACTGATATCCAACGAAGCAGTTTGCCTTTCAGGAAAGTGGGAAGATGCTCAAAGATAGGGATTTAGCTTTTTGGATTTTGGATTTAGATTTTGAGGGTTTGGGGTTTTGTTTTGTTTTTTATGAAAAAAAGATATTTTGATGTTTTGAGTTATTTTGGATTTTAGATTTTATTTTATTTTAAGTTTTGATTTGTAGAAAGAGAACTCTCCCATAAGGAATGCCCTACCCTGCTTTTCAAATGTGTGCACATTTTCCTCCTATTTATATTAATTTCTCCATTCAGGGCATCCCCTATCCCTGTTTATCAGCAAACTTCCGTGCTGATAAAAACGCAGCAAACTTTTCCTCGCACCCTGAAATGTGTGAGATTCATGCTAACTCATTAAAAAAACGAAACAAAAAGCCAAGTTACTTCCCAACCTAAATCTCCTGCTTCCGTGCAGGGGGACAGCAGCATCCGGTACTTTGAGATTACGGACGAAGCCCCCTACGTCCATTACCTGAGCACCTACAGCAGCAAAGAACCCCAGCGAGGGATGGGCTTCATGCCCAAGAGAGGCCTGGATGTCAGCAAATGCGAGATTGCCAGGTATGGCTCAAGGTCCAAGAGGTGGAGGGTGGCTTGAGAGGTGCGACGGGGCCCTTCCTAAGGCAGGTTTGTGGCTTCGGAAAGGAGAAAACCTCTGTTATTCCCCTCCATTGGCAAGCTCAGCTGCTGCGTGCCAATCTGACACAAATTGAATTTGACGCGAATCGCATCACAGAATTGAAAAGTTGGAAGGGACCCCCAAAGGTCATCTGGCCTGACCCCCTGCAATGCAGGAATCACAGTTAATGAGTCCCTGACGGATGGCCAGCCAACCTCTGCTTCTAAAGAAAATAAGGGAGTCC
Organism: Podarcis pityusensis; assembly: GCF_964106645.2. Taxonomy (NCBI): domain Eukaryota; kingdom Metazoa; phylum Chordata; class Lepidosauria; order Squamata; family Lacertidae; genus Podarcis; species Podarcis pityusensis. The sequence goes on along the minus strand of NC_138040.1, from coordinate 1,991,959 downwards.
CTTCCGCTGTCAAATGGCTCATAACCAGTGAATCACCCAGTGGGCCTCCCTGGAGAGCGTGTTTCGCCGATGGAGGGGCCACCACCGAGAAGGCCATTTACCCAATGGCTACTAGCTCCATCTAGGTTGGTGGGATCTGAATAAAAGCCCCAAATAACCACGACCTCAGTGGATGGGGCAGCCTAGTGTCCAGGGAGCTGATGCTTCAGGTGTTGGTGGCGCAAGAATCTAGCGCAGGTTATAGGGCTGTGCCTGCCCCATAACCCACAGAGGGGGAGCCACAGCCCAGGGCCCAGCTGCTGCTCTCCAAGCCTCTCTTCCTGGCTGTCAAAACTTTCCCGTGGCCGCAGCCCTTTTCCCTCACCGGCCCCACACCTGGGGGCGTTTTGCCTGGCTGGAAATTCCCACCTGAAACTCTGACTCTTCACTTGGCATGATGGAGGACGCAGAGGTGTGTGTGTGGGTCTGTGTGCAAAATTTGTTGCTCCGCACACTTTTTCCTCCGGCCTCACCCCAGCCCCGGCATGCGGCCCCCAGACTGAAAAACGGGTTCCCTGCCCTCACCTGACCTTGCGTCCCCCTTTTCCTCTCCCCCATGAAACAGGTTTTTCAAGCTGCACGAACGCAAATGCGAGCCCATCGTTATGACCGTTCCACGAAAGGTGAGCAAATCGGAAGATTTGGGGACCATGGGCATGTCAATTTGAACTTGGGGGGGAAGGAAGAACCATTAATGGAGACACACACACACACACACACACACACACACCGGCTTCATCAGTTTCCCAATATACCTGAGCTACAAGTCCCGTCAGACCAGAAACCAGGCTTGATGGGAGTTGTAGTTTAGCAGCACCTGGCGGGCTAGAGGCTCCCGCGCCATGCCTGCTCTAGAACCGTGGTTCCCAAATGGGCAATAGTGCCCCCTGGGGGCAGCGGGGTGTATGTGCTGGAGGGGTAAATGACTATCAGACTTTGAAAAGCTGGGGAAAGTTCACTAATCCTATTTAATTAATTCAATTTTGTTTTGAACAAATGTGCAATTAATTGTTGCTGCTTTGAATTTTATTGTGTTATTGTCTTCCTCAGTGGCTATTCTAAATAATGCTGTTTGTAGGGTAGGGGACACGGGGGTGAATTTATGGAACTGGGGGGGGGGGCGGCCCCCAAAAGCCATTGTTCTAGATGGACCAGATCTTAGTCCAGAGGGCATTATGGATAGCAAGGACAAAGCAGTCTGGAATCTCTCCTGTTCCCTTCTCTCTCTCCTGGGCAGTCCGACCTCTTCCAAGACGATTTATATCCCGACACGCCGGGGCCTGAACCCGCACTCGAGGCAGACGAGTGGCTGTCGGGAAAGGACGCGGAGCCCATCCTGGTTTCGTTGCGGGACGGCTATGTCCCCGTCAAGAACCGGGAGCTCAAGGTCACCAAAAAGAACATCCTGGACAGCAGGCCCCCCACGGGGCCACGGCGAAGCCAGTCCACTTGCGACACAAATTTTTCGGTGAGTTTTTCTCATCCGCTCAGGGGCGGGAGAGGGGGGGTAAACTGGACGGCTATGAAAGCGCCTGGAACGCTCTCTGCAGCAAGGGTTAAATCAAGTTGCGGCGCCACCTGGTGGCGGTTGGAGAAACAGCCGCAAAATGCCCTTCAAGGCACTTTGACGCTGTTCAGTTTCCTCCAAAGCATTTCAGTGGGAGTTTCCAGGGGGCTGTGGAATGGACCCGAATGGCTACATTGGTGGAGGATCACAAATGCTGTGGACTAGAAGCTTGCTTTTCCCCATCCGGAGGAATGAAGGGCTGAGACCTTTTCCAGGGAGCGTGGTGGGGTCCCCTAGGTCCTGCCACTCCTCTAACTCTTGCCTTTCTCTCTCTTTCTTTCTCTGTCCTTTCTCCCCACCTGCTCCCCCAAAGCGTTCTGCCTTGGAGGAGCTTCTGGAAGAGATACGGTCCTTGCGGCAAACTGTCCAAGCTCACGAGAAGCGCATCTCTGACCTGGAAAACAAACTCTGCCAGTTCACCAACGGGACGGACTAGCAACTCCCCCCACCCCCCGAAAAAGCCACCCACCCACCAGCCTTGGCCATGCCTGGGGACATCCTCCGCCAGAGACCCGGATTCTGCATCTTTCCCCTTTCCCGGAGACTCCGCTGCTTATTCTCCCATGGCTCAGCAGACGTTTGCAGTGGGGAGCAGGGACATTCTCCCCCCCGCCCGACCCCCGCCTACTGGAAATGGCCCACCACCCTGACCTCCCCCCCTAGCTTGGACTTTGATCTCAGCTGCTTTGGAACGACAGGCAAGACCTTTTTGGGGGAGGGGGCAGAGAGAATCAAGGAGAGAGGGATCAGAGTTCATATCTTGGCCCCCCACCCTGTCCCAAAACTGGGCCCGACACCCACCCTCTACCTCATCCTGCCTTCTCCTTGCCACGGAACGGGACAACTGTGTTATTTTTATTGGGGGGGTGTTCCATGTGTGTTTTGGGATGCAGTGATCGGGGTGGGGTGGGGGGGTCGAGATTTGAGGTTGAATGGAGACTGGGGGGTGATGGGGGATGAGGGAAGTGGGGGGCAGGCATTGCTTTTGGGCGAGAGACAGACCCTGCAGGCGGGGGCAGACGTTGGCCAGAGGAGAGCGGATCGGGTGGCCTCTGTGCTGAAAGAATGGGTGGGGTATTATGGGATGGCTCGGAACAAATATCCGGGGCCCTGATGAGTTGCCTCACATCTTTGGTTTGGGGGGGCCAGGTTGTTCTCAGCAATATGTAGTTGGGTGGAGTGCCAGCTGTTTGAAAAGGGGGAGAAAAGATCTGTAGGCCATCCCTGAATTGTAAGGACGTGCCAATGAATTTTGGGGATCCCTGGAATGGAGCGGGAGGGGGGCTGGGGGGTGGGACAAGGCAGAAGGGCCATTGCTCATGCGCAAACGCTGATTAAAATATACGTGCAGTTAAAAGGTGCCCATCAGACGCAGCCTCTCTTTTTTCTGTCTGTCAAAGGGCAAATATGTGTCTATCAATCCCGCTGGATCCCTTCCAACTCTTGATTCTATAGCCTCCAGGGCTGTGTTGTCATTGGACAGAGTCGGACCCAGGAGGGACTGGGTTCGAATCAGCACTCGGCCACAAAGCTCAGCCTTAGATGGCTTGCTCTCTGCCTAAACTACCTCACAATAAAATGGGGGAACAAACTATGAGGGACAGGATTTACGTGGGTGGTGCTGTGGGTTAAACCACAGAGCCTAGGGCTTGCTGTTCAGAAGGTCGGCGGTTCGAATCCCCGCGACGGGGTGAGCTCCCGTTGCTCAGTCCCTGCTCCTGCCCACCTAGCAGTTCGAAAGCACGTCAAAGTGCAAGTAGATAAATAGGTACCACTCTGGCGGGAAGGTAAACGGCCTTTCTGTGCGCTGCTCTGGCTTGCCAGAAGTGGCTTAGTCATGCTGGCCACATGACCCGGAAGCTGTACGCCGACTCCCTTGGTCTATAGAGTGAGATGAGCGCCGCAACCCCAGAGTCTTGTCACGACTGGGCCTAATGGTCAGGGGTCCCTTTACCGTTTTATTAAATAAAATGAAAGAGCTTCTTCTAAAACCATAGCTCCATGGTAGATCCCAGATTCAGAATTGCAGAGCCTCTCTCAACTGTACCTGGAGAAGTTCAGCCTGAAGACTGGTTGCTCTGCCACTGAACTACGGCCCTTTCCCAACAGACACCAAAAGGACGGAGGCAGGAGACAGCGAAGGTTCACGAGGTTTTATTTTGTGTCTCTGTGTAGGTAACACACCTGAGCAGGCTGGTTGTTGTGGTCCCTCCCCTCAGAGAGTGGCTTCCCCCTGGCACGTGGGGGTTAAGGACCCACATCCTTTCCGAAGAGCCACACACACCCGACCCCAGTCCACCCCCAAACTGTGCACGACACATTTGTCTTGTCTCGGTGGGGTGTTGAGGTGGGGGCACGTCTGAGAACTAGGCCTAGAGGCGTATCTCTGGCCCCCCCGCCATTGCCTGGCAAAGGTTTTGGACAAGGAAGAGGCGTGTGTGTGTGTGTGTGTGTAGGTTAGCACCATTGAACAACGGGGGTTGTCGTGACCTCGGAGAGCTCCAGACGCTCTAGGAGGGCTCCAGCAGGGGAGGTGTGTTTTTCAGGGAGAAGGGGGGGAGGAATAAGAACTGGAGCAAACCCTTAGCTGCAGGAGACAGACCCCTCCCTTGAAGCCAGTAAAGCCAGTGGTCATGGCTGAAACCTTCCATTTCAAAGCCACTGGCCTGGTTCAGCAAACCATGGTTTACTGTGACGTCCGCCAACTTCCGAGCTCTGTCTCAAAGAGGAAAAGAAGCGAAGAGTTTGGGGCAGGGATCTGTGGGAGAGCAGAGGACAGCGAGGCGGGTTCAGGGCCGTCACACGGAGGATGGAGCAAGCTTGTTTTCTGCCGCTCCGGAAGGGAGGACCCGAACCCATGGCTTCAAGTTACGAGAAGGGAGATTCCGACTCAACATCAGGAAGAACGTTCTGGCGGCGAGAGCTGCTTGGCGGTAGAACAGGCTCCCGGCAGGTTTGTAAGCGGAGCTTGGGTGGCCACCTGGCGTGTATGATCATGTTGAGATTCCTGCATCGCAGGGGGCTGGACTAGATGACCCTTGGGGGTCCCTTTCGACTCTACGGTTCTTAGCTGCTAGGGAGCACCAAGCTGCACGCGTCTCCGCCTTCAAAATCAACCTGCCCATTTACACTGACTCAGGTGTAGGCAGCAACTGGAGCCCTGGAGATGTCAAGGAAAGCTTGCCCCACTTCCCGGGCTTGGGGGGTGCTGCTTCCTCCCCCCACGCCTGGCACTTAGGGTTCCCCTTGCCCTCCCTTTGGAGTTTGGAAGCCATGTTTAGGCAAAAACAGCACTGCAGCGTTGATACCAAACAGGGAGGGTTGGGAATCAGGAAGGAGAGACCTGGGTTTTTGAAGAGCAGGGTTCGTAAGTGCACTTGGTGCTGGGCGGCAGGGAAGGGCAGAGGCTACTGGCTGAATTGCAGTCTTCAGATTAAAATAATCTAGAATTTATCTCCAGGATCCACCTCCAGGTTAAATTATCCCAGCGCTGTGGACTTTCAAAATGCAGGGCTGAAAGTGGCGTCCCTCCCATCCTGCCTCTCTATTGGGCCCTTGGAATCCCCAGGCCCCACCTCCTCCTTAGCCCCACCCCTGCCTAGAGGCCCCACCTCCTCCCTGGCCACACCCTCTCCCTGCAGGCCCCACCTCCTCCCTGGCCACATCCTCTCCCTGCAGGCCCCACATCCTCTCTGGCCCCACCCTCTCTCTGCAGGCCCCACCTCCTCCCTGGCCACACCCTCTGCCTACAGGCCCCACCTCCTCCCTGGCCCCACCCTCTCCCTGCAGGTCCCACCTCCTCCCTGGCCACACCCTCTGCCTACAGGCCCCACCTCCTCCCTGGCCACACCCTCTCCCTGCAGGCCCCACCTCCTCCCTGGCCACACCTTCTCCCTGCAGGCCCCACCTCCTCCTTGGCCACACCCTCTCCCTGCAGGCCCCACCTCCTCCCTGGCCACACCCTCTCCCTGCAAGCTCCACCTCCTCCCTGGCCACACCTTCTCCCTGCAGGCCCCACCTCCTCTCTGGCCCCACCTTCTCCCTACAGGCCCCACCTCCTCCCTGGCCACACCCTCTGCCTACAGGCCCCACCTCCTCCCTGGCCCCACCCTCTCCCTGCAGGCCCCACCTCCTCCCTGGCCACACCCTCTCCCTGCAGACCCCACCTCCTCCCTGGCCACACCCTCTGCCTAGAGGCCCCACCTCCCTGGCCCCACCCTCTCCCTGCAGGCCCCACCTCCTCCCTGGCCACACCTTCTCCCTGCAGGCCCCACCTCCTCTCTGGCCCCACCTTCTCCCTACAGGCCCCACCTCCTCCCTGGCCACACCCTCTGCCTACAGGCCCCACCTCCTCCCTGGCCCCACCCTCTCCCTGCAGGCCCCACCTCCTCCCTGGCCACACCCTCTCCCTGCAGACCCCACCTCCTCCCTGGCCACACCCTCTGCCTAGAGGCCCCACCTCCCTGGCCCCACCCTCTCCCTGCAGGCCCCACCTCCTCCCTGGCCACACCCTCTCCCTGCAGACCCCACCTCCTCCCTGGCCACACCCTCTGCCTACAGGCCCCACCTCCCTGGCCACACCCTCTCCCTGCAGGCCCCACCTCCTCCCTGGCCACACCCTCTCCCTGCAGACCCCACCTCCTCCCTGGCCACACCCTCTGCCTACAGGCCCCACCTCCCTGGCCACACCCTCTCCCTACAGGCCACACCTCCTCCCTGGCCACACCCTCTCCCTGCAGACCCACCTCCTCCCTGGCCACACCCTCTGCCTACAGGCCCCACCTCCCTGGCCACACCCTCTCCCTGCAGGCCCCACCTCCTCCCTGGCCACCCCTCTCCCTGCAGACCCCACCTCCTCCCTGGCCACACCCTCTGCCTACAGGCCCCACCTCCCTGGCCACACCCTCTCCCTACAGGCCACACCTCCTCCCTGGCCACACCTTCTCCCTACAGGCCACACCCCTCACTGCCTTCTGCTGCCTGGAAATGCATCCTGGAGCTCTGATCCCTCGATGGAGGATAGAGCAGAGTGAACACAGGTAAAATTTGCGTCCTTTGCTCCGCCTGCTTTCCCCTAGCCGTTGCCAATCATCTCCTGCTTCTCTCCATAGCTGGGCACCCCGTCCTTCCTTGCCAATCATCTCCTGCTTCTCTCCATAGCTGGGCACCAATTTTCCTGCTCTGATTCAAGCGCAAGTTTAAAAAGAAGGCTTGTGAAGGGAAGACCCACTGCAGGGAGGGGGGAGGCTGTGTGCTATCAAGGTGTGCAACGTTTTAAACTTAAACCAACACCTTGCTGCAATTCCGGCATTGCAAGAGGTTGGAGTAGATGATCCACAGATCCCTTTCAACTATGCCACGCTAAAGTCCCCGTATAATACCTATCCATTCTGCCATTTTATTCTCTCCCTGCCCCCCTGCTTGTGGCATTGATGGTTTCTCCCAGGCAAGGGGAAGAGATCAATACATTTTGGATGGAGCTGGAACCATGGTGTTGTACTCAAAGCTGATTCTCCTCAGAGTAGACCCATTGGAGCGAATAGATATGACTGACTTGGGTCCATTAATCTCAATGGTCTACTCTGTAAGCAGCCTCACGACTCCACCTTGTCACTCTGCTTTCCTGCCCATCAGCCACATGTATCTCTGGTGTCAATGAGGGCTAGAACCTTGCTGCTTTTAAATGAAAGCTGTTAGCCTGAACTAAAAATGACATTAAATTCTCTCCTGGTTAGTTAGTTAGTTTGTAAATAATGAGCAGCCCCACAGACTGCTTTGAAGACTGGGGCTGGAGAGATTAAGCAGTACTTGAGAACGTGTTTAAACCTGTCTAACGCTAATTTCCCATAATCTGGATTCTTAAACTGTGACTCCTGAATCACGGGGGGTTGGACTAAATGATCCTTTGGGATCCCTTCCAACTCTACAATTCTATGGCTCCAATTAATTTTAATTTTCTATATTTAAATTTCCCCCTCCAGAGCTAACGTCGTCTGTCTTCCTCCCTCCCAGATCTAATAGCAGTTGGTGAGGGTTTTTTGGGGGGGGGGGTGTATTATTGGTTATTGCTTTCTATCAATTTATTGGTTTATTTATAGTCTGCATAAGATACTCTGTTTTTTAATGTTTGATGTTTTGTTGTGTTTTTCTATATGTTGTAAGCCGCCCAGAGCGGCTGGGGGAACCCAGCCAGATGGGTGGGATATAAATTGAAAAAAAATACTATTTCAAATTATTATTACAGTCGTACCTTGGTTTTCGAACAGCTTAGTTCTTGAACGTTTTGGCTCCCAAACGCCGCAGACCCGGAAGTGAGTGGTTCTGGTTTGCGAACGTTCTTTGGAACCCGAACGTCTGACGTGGCTTCTCCGACTTCCGACTGGCAGAAGCCACATCCTGGTTTTTGAACGTTTTTGGAAGTTGAACGCATTCCTGGAACGGAGCCCATTCGAGAACAGAGGTATGACTGTATTAAGAACGCGAGAAGAGCCTGTTGTTCCACTAATTTGTCCAGTTCTCTTTCAAAGCCATCTAGGCTGGCGAGTTAAGTTAGATCGGGGAACGCAGGACATTAGACAGCTCCTATTTCCACCCACGAATTCCCCCAACTTACAAGGCCAGCGGCTGCTGCATAGCAACCCCCCCCCCACAACCCCCCCAAAAAAGATCCACTCTGGTCCAATATTGATTCCCGCTCCCTTTCCTATATTCTGCTGGTGCCCAGAATTGCAGAAACACACACAGCCGCCCCCTGCCCCAGCCCCAAAGGGAGGGTGGGATGCTTTTCATGGGCAATGCATAACCGTGAGGACGGATCCTGCCCACCGCAGGATGGGGAAGACACCCAGCTAAGAGTCTGGCAGGCTGTAGAGAGACAGGGATGAAGTGTTTTGAGTGTGTGTGGTTTTTTTGGGGAGGAGCATGCAATTCTGCTTCTCTTCTCCCCCCCCCCCCCACTTTGCTCCCCTAAGTGCCTCCGCCGTGCAAAAACCTCCAGTTCATTGAGACTTACCTGCCCAGCCCCCCCCCAATAGAGGAGTGGGGAGGGCTGTTAAATGGCTCAGTGTTGGGGAGGTGGGGCGCATTTGGCGCCTCCCCAGTCGGGTCAGTATTTCTACACCCCTCCCCCGTCCCCCAAATGCTTCCATTCCTGGCCCCCCCACCCAAAATCCTTGCTGATAAGTCACTTGGCATGGCTGAGAATAGAAAGGGGGGGTCCTCAGAGTCTGCGGAGCTCTGGCGCCACCTGGAGGCAGGCCAGGGGATTGTGCATGGGTGCTGCTGGCTCCCCACCATCGCGCAGCGCCCCCCCTCCCCGGATCATTGGGTGTGGGGGGGTTGTTCTGCTACTGTTCAGTGAGTGAGAGGCGCAGGATCCGCTCGAACTCCTCCTCTTCCTGCCGCGAGCGCCGCTCGGCCTCCTCTTGCTCCTTTGCGGACAGCTCCATGGCCAGGCGGAGTTGCTCTGCGTAACTGGGCAGCGGGTGGCTGGGCCCCCTGCCCGCTGTGGGCGCCGCGGGGGGCTGCTGTGGGGTTGTGGGGCGGGGCGGGGTCGTGTGCTGGGGCGTCCTGGAGGAGCAAAGGAAAGAGAGGCTGCTTAAGTCTGCAATTCAGTTAAATGATATCAGTCAAGGGGAGACTTATTCTGCTGCCGGAATGGAATTACAGTGGTACCTTGGCTCCCGAACTCCATCCATTCTGGAAGTCCATTTGACTTCCAAAACGTCCGCAAACCAACTTCTGATTGACTGATTGGCCCCAGAAACATTGCTGACAGCCAAAACGGACATTCGGCTTCCAAAAAACGTCCACAAACCAGAACACTTACTGGTACTTGCAGGTTTGTGATGTTCAGGAGCCGATTTGTTCAGGAGCCAAGCCATTCGGGAACCAAGGTACCACTGTATAACATACACAGATTTTGATTTATTTCACTTTGTGAGGATGCCGGAAAAGTCCTGTTTGGAACAGGCCAAAGAGGGCCCCTCGAGTGCAGTATCCTGTTCCCACAGAATCATGAGGGCTAGGAACTTGTCTCTTGAAAACAAAAACGAGCTTCTCCTAAAGCTGAATTCTATAGCTAACGTTAAAGAGCAGAGCCTGCTGGATCAGGTCAAGCCAAAATATTCCCGCATTGCAAAGACTAGATGACCCTCGTGGTCCCTTCCGATTCTACAAATTCTATGATTCTGTGGTTCTGAAAAGGCCCCTCGCATCCTGTTCTCCCAACAAGCTCTTCTGATGTGAGAATGGACAGTTTTACTGCGTTTACTACACTGAATGCTGGATCCCACCCACCCACCAACCAGCCATGGACAAGAACATCTACCGCCAAGACAACGTTGAAAAATACAACCCTTCACCTTGTTCCCCCTTTCAACATATTACAATACGAAACCAGTAACCACTTAGAAAGGATAATGCTTCTCCTCCCCTCTACAATTTTGCCAGTTCCATCCTCTGATGTTCTTAACACTTATACCATAATAAAAGATGTTCTTCTTTTACGAATGAAGTGGTCCACAAAAGCTTGGGGCCGTAATAAAATGTGTCAAGCCTTTAAAGTAAAACAAGGCTCTTTGTGGATGTTGACAAACAACTGGGAGTAAACAACCGGGAGACAAACGACAGTGGGAACACCCAAAAGGTGCCTCTCTATGGTCCAGTTAGGCCTCTGAATCAAAAACAAATCTTTTGCTAACCAGGAATGGACTTTTGCATCAGCTCAGTGTTGAAAACAAATCCCTGAGCTCAGAGGCACTCTGTTCTTAAAAGTTTTCCCCAATGTATCTTTTGCAATTGGTTCTGGCTGGAGGGTTTGGGGGTTCTGTTAAAGAAACCCAAAGCAGATCTGACCAGGGTGAAGTTTGCCTGCCCCTGGTGTGGAGACCCCAGAAACGGAGAAGGGATGTTGTCAGAAGCATCCTGCGCTCACCTGTCGACTTTGCGCCCATCTTGGGACATAGGGTGGGTGCCTGGCTTGCTGTTCGTCAGGGCCTCCCAAATGGTAACCTGCAGGGGACGAGAGGGGATGAGGTGGGGGGGGGCAGAAGACATTTGCTCCTCGATGCACCTGAAAGCTCGGACCCTCACTTTTCTGCCTGCTTTTGTACTGTAGTTTAGCATTCTGCATACGAGGGGGAAAAAGGAAGGTTCTCCTTCCATTTTCAGCTGACCACAGTTTAGTGTTACGTCCCAATCTGAACAAACCATGGTTAGTTGTGGTGGTCATGTGGGATTGCTATGAGGAATTATGAAAAATGAAGCAAGCCATTGTGTCAGCAGTGAAAGCATCGCTTTGGCTGGGTTTAAGTCATTGACACGGTTTCTGATCAATCCCACAAGCCTCTGCATCTCTGCCCCATTTTCCCTATGCCTGACAGTCACGTATAAAGCATTCTACACAGAAATATAAAGAGGTAGCTGTGATGTAGCTTTTGTTAATTTTAGGGCCAGGATCTTAGGGCCAGGAACAGAATTCACATGGAGGTGGTAAAATGCCTGTCTTTCCTTTTATGACCTCTGGGGTTTGCTACATGCATTCCTCCTTGGTTCCTGTTTATTTAGCCTCAACATGTATGCATACTCAAATAGGAAATAGTTCTTTGTAGTTAAGAGGCTTCCTCTGATCTGACTTTGTCCCCACGTGGGAATTTCTTGAAATGCTCAGAGGAAATCTGATTGGTTCTTACAAATGCTGTGTTAAAGTTCTTTTGTGAATAAAACAACCTGGGCCAGGGAGTGGGTATGCGTACTTTCTCCCAGGGTCTTGCTGGTCAAGCCTCGTGTCTGTTGTATTAATCAGGGTCCAGTCCTTCCTTTGCCTTCAGAACGCAACAGCTAGTCTTAAGCGTACTCTGTTCAACTGTGGTTTGCCGAAACCACAGTTTCTGAAGCTGGCTCGTTCCCTTTAAACTGTAAGTTCAACCACAGTTTAGGGTTCAGGCATGAAGGGACATTGCAGACAGAAACAGACGCACCGGAAGAAAAGAGGGAAAAGAGTGAGAGCCCAGAACCACTGCATGTCACAACAAACCATAGTTGCTTGTTGCAACCAAACCAGCCCTTGGGACTGTCTGGCCTGTGTAATGATATCTCTTGCTTGTCTGGAATGAGCAATGCACATACAGATGGGAGCCATGTCTGGTGTGCAGCCACTGAAAGGTTCTCACTAGCTTCCCCAGCCTTGATTTAGCAGATTACTCTCGCTCTCCCCTGAATGGCAACACCTCCCCTGAGCAAAGCTCTCCCCACCAGCCAGGCTCCTGGAGGTCCTTTGAGACGCCAGAAGGGGGGGGGGTGTCTCCCACTGACTCTTCTGCATGCAGAATAACAGATCCCCCAAGCCCTACAGCTCTGGTCTCGGGGAACAGGGAAGGGATGGAGAGGCCCACCTGGTCATACTCGCTCCCAGCTTCTAGCAAACTCTGCTGGATGGCGAATTGGAGGAGGTCATCGTCGTCTTCTCCCCGCAGGGGCTCCGGATGGGTCCCAATGACGCTGTAGCCTCGTGGGGCCTCGAACAGAGACGGGTCCATCTCATAGCACCGGCAGGAACCTGGGAGGGGGGTGGAGAGGATCAAAGCCACAGCACAGCCCCCCTGCCAAAGAGGTCTCGTTTCATCACGCCTTCCTCTGCTTACTCCCCACCCCTGGAAAATGTACCTGCGCCCTCCCCCTTGCTCTGCCGAATGGGGCCTCGGACTTCTGCCCTGAAGTTTCCTCTGGTTTCCTCCGTTATGGCTCTGCTCTGTATTTTGGAAGGTGGTTTTCCTGTTTGCTGGAATCAGGTTTTGCAGGAGAGCTTCCTAGACCAAGGAGCAGATGCCTGCCTGTATTTGGAGATGGGCAGACGCCATCTTGAATCAAGATGGGCTGCATCTTTCGAAACTGCAGTGGAGAACAGCCTTTACCAAAGGTGTCATGGGCTTTGAAGACACTCGAACTCAGGATGCAAGGGAGAAATGTGCTAGGAGGAAGGCACGCTTGGCAAACCCTCACCGTGATCAACTCCCGGCCAGAAACCTATGTCCCCACTGTGGAAGGACGTGTGGATCAGGAATTGGCCTCCACAGCCACTTACAGGCTCATTGTTAAAACCGTGTTTATGGAAGACAATCTTACTCGGCTACGAGTGATTGCTGCTGAAGGCTGAAGTAGAAGGAGAAGGAGAAGGAGGTTTTAACCACTTGTTTCTAAATTGCACTGATTATTATAATTTTGTTTCTGAAACTTCCGAGGCAATTTTGGGCACATGGCCCCTAAGTGGTGTTATAATTCCTTCTGAGTGCATTGGACATTTTGTATCTTGCTTCATGCCCCCTCCATTCCCTTTAAAAGCCCCCCCCCTTTTACATCCATTTCCCTCATACCTCATACAGCTGAGGGGACCCCCCCACCAAAGGCTCCCAGCTGTTTCTTCAAACAGCACATAGCTAATCTATGGAACTCACTGCCACAGGAGGCAGTGACAACCAACAACCAAGATGGGTTTATAAGAGGACTGGACAAATTTGTGGAGTAAGGAAGGGCTGTTGATGGCTGCCAGCCACAATGGCTCCGCTCTGCCTACACAAACAGAGGCAGTGATGTTTCTACATCCCAGTTGCTGGAAACCGCAGGAGGGGAGAGGGGTCTTGTGTTCAAGTCCTGCTTGTGGGTTTCGCTTTGGGGCATCTGCTTGGCGACCGTGAGAAGAGGAGGCTGAACCAGATAGGACATGGGCCTGATCCAGCAGGTTCCCCTTATGTTCTTCCACTGCCCCCCAACGTACCAAGAGAGCTGGAACTGCTTATGCTGGAGCGATCACTGCCTGGCGATGGGGCGTCACTGCCAGGGCTGCCGGCCCCTCGGATCGAGACCACAGCTTCATCGCAGCCATTGAGGTTTCCAAAGGTGATGCGGGCATTGAGGATGTGGAAAATGGGGATTTCTAGCCGGGTGGGGAGAGAACGAGAGAGATTAGGTATTTTATGGAATGTTAGTCCTACTCAGAGTAGAGCCACTGAAATGAATAGACATGATAACAATGATAATAATTTTTATTTTTATTTATACCACGCCCTCCCTGGCCAGAACCAACAAAATCACAGTAAAAATATAATGGGGGGGGAAGGGGGGGAGAAAAGGGGGAAAACCCAATTTAAAATACAGGTTAAAATGCAATTTAAAATGCAGCCTCATTTTAAAGCAGCTGATAAATCAAGACCATAAGGGGAGGGAAAAATAAGGGTCAGACAGAGTCCAAACCAAAGGCCAGGCGGAACAGCTCTGTCTTGCAAGCCCTGCAGAAAGATGTCAAGTCCTGCAGGACCCTAGCCCCTTGTGACAGAGCGTTCCACCACGTTGGGGCCAGTGCTGAAAAGGCCCTGGCCCTAGTTGAAACCAATCTAACCTCCTTGAGGCTCGGGACCTCCAAAGTGTTGTTATTTGTGGACCTTAAGGTCCTATCTGGGTTGGCATCCATCTGTCTCTGAAGACAATGGAGTGCACCTCCAATGGGGCAGATGACAGGTTTGTGAATAGGAATTTTAGGGGGGGGGCGTGTTACAGGGGAAAAAGAATAAGAAAAGCCCTGCATGTTGGGTGTGGCATCTCCAATCCCTATATTGTTGAGAAAACATCTGCGTAAATGCAGCTCAAAATGCAGCCGAGGACAGAGGGGATGACCTCTCTGCATTTCAGGCCACGAATGTGAACACACCCAGTGTCGTCTACGGCCCTGCCTGCCCAGAATTAGCCATGATTCCTGCACTGCAGGGGGGTTGGACTAGATGACCCTCGGACCCCTTCCAACTCCATGATTTCTGGGCTCTCTTGCCCAGAGTGAAAGGAGCATTTCGTAAAGTCGTGGAGCTGCAAGGGACCTTGAGGGTCACATAGCTCAACCCGCTGCAATGCCCAAGCGTGAAGGACAAGGACCAACCAGCCCAGCTCTGCCCGGGGGGTGGGGTGGGGGTCTCCTCACCGATTTTCACAGGGAAGCCCGGGGGCAGGCGCAGAGTGATGAAGTCCCGCAGCTTGGCAAAGAGGGCGTTGCTGACGGCCATCAGGTCAATGATGGGGGCCACCTGCTCAGCCAGCGAGAGAGGGTGGTCTTCGCAGAGCCACAACTTTGCCTTGAACCTGATGGAGGGAGACAGAGAAGCCCAAGGGGGGGGGGGGGAGAGAGAGACTGTGAGCCCTGGCCTGTCCTTCACCTCCAGCCCACTCAAAGGAGGGTCTCTATCCCTCCCTCCCTCCCTCCCTCCCTCCCTGCCACCCAGCCAGCCAGCCAGCCTCACTTCTGCGTCTTGGTGGTGAGTTCAATGGGGCGCCCCATATCTCGGCTGCCCAGCTCGAAAGTGGGGTTGAAGTATTCCTCTGGCGTGATGGCTGTGGGGTTGGCATGGCTCAAAGTTTGCGTGATGAGAGCCTGCGGGGAGAGAGAATGGAATTGGAATTGAAATACTTTATTGTCACTTGTATACAGTGAGATCTCTTAGTCTTTCTTTTTTTAAAATGCTTTTTATTAAGTTTTCTTTAACACAAACAAAACAAAACGAATACACTAATGTTCTACAGTCTTATGTACACTTATTTTCTCAACGCTCTATCGAGCACAGACTTCCCTCCCTCCCTTCAAAGGTTTTCATATTAATCTTTCCTTTTTTCACATATTCTTAACATCATCCTATTCATGTCATAAGTTTTTTTTAAAAATCCTACTACGGTCTTTAAACTTCTACAATTATTCCGTATATACTCCACAAATTTACTCCATTCACTTCTGAACTTTGTTTCCTCTTGGTTACGGATTCTGTGGGTTAGTTTTGCTAATTCCACGTATTCAACCATTTTTGTCAGCTCTCTTAGTCTTAATTCCCCTCGTTTTCTGACGCACCAAACCCGAAAGTCAGTTGCCCTGTTGTTATCTTTTCATTCAGCAGCCTAACAGCCCACGGACAGAAGCTGTTCTTTACCCTGTTGGTGCGACTAATCCTGCTTCTATATCTTCTGCCCGAGGGCAGGAGATCAAGAAAGTGCCGCCCAGGGTGTGAATCATCCCTGAGAATTTTCCTCACTCTCCTAAGGCAACATTCTTCCGCTATTTCATCCAGCGGATTCACGGGACAGCCCATAATATCTTGTGCTGTATTCACCACCCTCTGTAAAGGTAAAGGTAAAGGGACCCCTGACTATTAGGTCCAGTCATGATCGACTCTGGGGTTGCAGCGCTCATCTCGCTTTACTGGCCGAGGGAGCCGGCGTACAGCTTCCAGGTCATGTGGCCAGCAGGACTAAGCCGCTTCTGGCGAACCAGAGCTGCACACGGAAATGCCGTTTACCTTCCTGCCGGAGTGGTACCTATTTATCTACTTGCACTGTGATGTGCTTTCGAACTGCTAGGTTGGCAGGAGCAGGGGCCGAGCAACGGGAGCTCACCCCATCGCGGGGATTTGAACCGCTGACCTTCTGATCGGCAAGTCCTAGGCTCTGTGGTTTAACCCACAGCGCCACCCGCGTCCCTACCACCCTCCGTAGGCACTTCCTATCAGCTGATGTCAAACCAGCATCCCACACCGTGATGCAGTATGAAAGGACACTTTCTATTGTGGACCGGTAGAAGGAGATCTTCAAATGTTGATAGAAATCGTTCTTTCGCAACACTCTGCGAATACACAGAATCGGAGAGTTGGAAAGGGACCCCTGGGGTCATTGGGTCCAAGCCCCTCCAATTCAGGAAGCGCGGCTAAACAATCCCAGGTGGATGGACAGCCGAGCTCTGCTTAAAACCCCTGATGGAGGAGAGTCCGTTCTGCTGCTGAACGACTTCTACCATCAGAAAGTTCTCCCTAATGTTGGAATTTCCTTTCCTGTAACTTGAATCCATTGCTTCGAGTCCTGCCCTCCATAGCAGGAGAAAACAAGCTTGCTCCATCTTCCAAGTGACAGTCCTTGAGATATTTGAAGATGGCTCTCCTATCTCCTCTCAGGCTCCTTCTCCAGGCTAAACATACCCAACTCCTTCAACCGTTCCTCATCAGGCTTGGTTTCCAGACCCTTCATCATTTAGGTCGCCGTCCTCTGCGCATGTTCCACCTTATCAATATCCTCCTTAAAGTGGAGGACTTTGGGTGGATGTCGGCACTCCAGACACTTTAGGGGGTGGGAGGGACGGTGTTTGGGAAACCAAGGCAAGGTTGGAGGGAGGGTATCCTAAGAAGGGGGTTTGTTGCTTCGCCAAGCTTTGGTTTCTGTTTGAGATCCTTTCTATCCCACCTTACGAGGGGCACAGCGAGCCAGTGAAGGCGTTGTGGTTAGAGTGTCAGACTGGGACCCTGGGGAGACCAGGGTTCGAATCTTCCCTCTTGGCCATGAAGCTCTCACTGGGTGACTTCAGGCCAGTCAATCCCTCTCAGCCTAATCTACCTCGCAGGGCTGTTCCGGGGATTAAATGAGGAGGTGTGGAGAATGAATGTATGAATGGAACCATCATCAGCAATAAAACCTGAAAAAACAGACAGGGGCCTTTTTCAGCCTTAGGGCCACACTGCCTTTCAGACAAGCTTCTGGGGGCCACATGCCAGAGGTTGGTGGAGCTGGAGGCAAAAGGGGGTGGGACGAGAAATGCAAATTCTACCTTCATGCACTAGGCTGGTTTCTTCACAAACACACACCCTCTCTGTCCTCTATCCCGGAGCTGTTAGCAAAGCTCAAGGACACCTTTCCAGGATGGGGCAAAGCAAGGGGCAGTGAGGGGCGTGGCCTGTGTAGGGGGCGTGGCTCAGGAGTGGGTGTGGTCTGTGTAGGGGCGTGGCCTGGGGAGAGTCCCGTGGGCCAAACAAAGAAGCCTGGAGATCCACATCTGGCCCTTGGTCTGAAGCTCTCCAGCTATGCTTCAAAACATTATTACAGTGGTACCTTGGTTTACGAACTTAATCCGTTCTGGAAGTCCATTCTTAAACCAAAGCTTTCTTAAACCAAGGTGTGCTTTCCCACAGCAGCGGGGGACTCAATTTACAAATGGAACACACTCAACAGGAAGCCGAACATGTTCTGCTTCCAAGGCAAAGTTCACAAACCAAAACACCTACTTCCGGGTTTGCAGCGTTCTTAATCCAAGTTGTTCATAAACTAAGCTGTTCTTAAACCAAGGTACCACTGTACAACAAAAGGAGCCTTCAAATGGCCTCTGGGGTGCAGTGTCCCCCATACCTGTGGCCCCCACACCTGTGGCCCCCACTTATTACTCACCCCATTGTTGGGGCCCACGTGTTGTTCGGCAATGCCCAGGAAGGACTGGAGAGGGGTTTTCCCACCTGTGAAAGACAGACACACCAGTAGAGCATTCTCCCGGGCTGGGAACCTGTGGCTTTCTCAATGCTCTCGGTCATCAGCCCTCATCCCATCTCTGAGACTTTGAGAACAGGCCGCAGCTCAGCGGTAGAGCATCTACACATAGGAAACTGCCTTGGGCTGAGTTGGTCTCATCAAGCCCAGTGTTCCCTGCACTGACTGGCAGCAGCGGCTCACCAGGTTTCCCAGCAAGGAGTTTTGTCCTACCTGAAGATGCTTTTGGAGACTCAACCTGGGACTTGCCACTGAGCTACAGCCCTTGACTTTTAACTGGACTGGCAATCGGTTAAAACGTGGGTGGTTCATCCACCGCAAATCCACTGGATCACCCTCAGTTTAGGCTCTAGACAGAGGCAGTGTGGCTCTTGGGTGTCAGGATTCTGCCCGCCTTGTACACCCTGGAAGACCCCCGCAAGGAGAGGTCAAAAGGCTTACCTTTGGTTTTTCCTTTGTGCTGCTCCGAGAGATGCTCAGTCCGCGTCCGAGTGATGAGCTCTACATTGGAAGCCCCGTAAACCTGAAGAGGGAGACAGGGAAAATGCCAAAGGTTGCTGCCGGTGGCTCTGGGAAAGCACAACTTCCCTTGGCTCCCAACATTCCCTGCAGCAGTTTCAAGCTCCTCGTCTTCTTCAATAAAGCTCTCTGCTTCCATCGCTCCGACTGTACGGTCCTTTGCTTACTCTCTCTACCCAAAGACCCTTCTCCTGAGAAGATACTCGCCCGGACCGGTCCTCACCTTGGCCTCGTACCCGTTCACCACCTCCGTCTTCTCGCTCCTCCAGCCCAAAATACCCGTCTTGTTCCTGGAAGGGAGAGGTGGAACAACAGCAGAGGTGGAGCTTAGCTCTCTCTCCCAGCCACAGAATAAATCATCACTCAACTCCGTGGGTCCAGTTCAAAGAGGAAGATGGGGAGAGGCCAGGTGGAGCCCAGTCTCGGGTGCGGTTTGGAGGCCAAGAGCAGCGGCTCCTCTTCCAGGAGAAAAAAGACAGTCACGGAACCGAGAAATTACACAAAACAAATGAAATACCGTGAAAATCCCTGAAACGAGAAGTTTCAAAAAGTTTAATTTAGAAAAACCTAGAATTGTACAAAACGAGATTTGTAGCCGGCATCCCGTTAAGGCTTTGTACAATTCTAGGTTCTTCTAAATTTTCCTTTTTTAAAATTTTTATTATTTAGTTCATTTCTATAAGATAATATTTCTAGTCGATTACTTCTTGTTTCAGGGATTTTCACGGTATTTCATTTGTTTTGTGTAGCAGCTCCTCTTCCAGGCGCAGAAGAACAGGCATCCACCGTGGAAGCAATCAGCTGGAGGAGACGTTGGTTGGAGACACCTACAAGGGGGACTCTCACAACTCAACCCAACCCAGCATTTTCAAAACGAGGGCCGCATGTTCTCCTGGGCAGCCTCTCAGGGGCCAGATCCCAGAGGCAAAAGAGGCAGAGCAATGCTTGAAAGTTCTCCCTTTGTCTAGTAATAATAATAATTTATTATTTGTACCCCGGCCATCTGGCTGGGTCTCCCCAGCCACTCTGGGCGGTTTCCAAAAAAGATTAAAAATACATTAAAATGTCACACATTAAAAACTTCCCTGAACAGGGCTGCCTTCAGATGTCTTCCTTTATATATATATATAATTTTTATTAAGTTTCCCATGTTAACAATCCAATCAAATCACATTGAATGTTCCAAATTATACAAATACATATCAAATAGTCCAAATATTCTGCCTAAATTACAATTTTTTTGTTGGGACTTCCCATGCTTCAAGTTCGGGGGGACTCTGATCATCTCATATCTCTGCTGCCTTGAATAGTCTTTCGAATAGTTCCTTTAAATCTTCCTGTTGTTAACCTTCCTTGCCTTCAGACGTCTTCTAAATGTCAAGTAGTTGTTTATCTCTTTGGCATCAGATGGGAGGGCATTCCACAGGGCAGGTGCCACCACCGAGAAGGCCCTCTGCCTGGTTCCCTGTAACTTGGCTTCTGGCAGGGAGGGAACCGCCAGAAGGCCCTCGGAGCTGGACCTCAGTGTCCGGGCAGAACGATGGGGGTGGAGAGCATCATAGAGTAGTAGGAGAGTAGTAGGAGAGCTTCTACTCTCTCTGTCATGGACTGCCTGGACGCAGAGCAGTGCTGAGAGGCAGCAGTTGGGGAACCCCCAAGGGGAGAAGGCTCAGGGCCAGGGGGGTGGTGGTGGGACAACAATGACTGGTCAGAGGCAGACAAGGGAGAAGACTGGGAGGAGGCGGCGTCGGAAGCTAAAGAGGTAAGGACTTAGTGAGCAGGAAGAGGCTGGGGCCAAGAGAAATCCAGAATCAGAGGCGTAAGTGGAGGCTGTAGAGGAGTGGGGTCAAGAGGCAGGCCAGCTCGTCTCCCACTGACCGCCCAGAACCAGTAGAGGTATGAAGAGGGCGTAGCAAAGACAGGCAAGATGAAGGAGCCTCAGACCACTTGAAAAAGACCTGGGGGAAGAGGAGATTTAGGGAGCTGTGGGAAGGTGGGGCTGCACAACTGCCTCCTTGGGGCAAGTTCTGCTGGGAAGAGTTGCTGTGACCACTAGGCCTGCGCTGTTTTGTTTCTTTGACTAAAGAGTCAACTTCACTGACACCTTGTGAGTTGTGGCTGACCTGCTCCCGGCACCCACCTTGACACTGACACATGCCTCTCTCTGCTCCTTCCAGCCCAGGAAAAGAGGAACGATCAGGTGAAAACACTCAAGGAGAGGGTGAAGGAGGGGTGACGAGGGGCCAGGAAAGGGGTGTGGCTCAGGAGAGGGCATGGCCTGGGAAAGAGGGCAGGGCTTGGGCTACATTTGGCCCTCAGGGCAGAGGTTTCCCTCCCCGCTGCTCCAGAGGATGCGATCCTGGCTCACCTCTCAAAGGCAATGTTGCGCGTGTCCAACTGTGTGGCGACCACGGGGGCCAGGAGGCGGCCCATCACCTGCTCCTCCGTGGGCTGCACCATGGCCAGGAGTCCCTCCCGGTCGTGGGTGGCCAGTGCCAGCGTTTCAGTGTAGACCACTTGCCGGTCGTGGTCAATCTCCATCACGACGGCGCTGCTGTCTGCGGGGCAGAGGAAGAGAGAGAAATGACCGGTGCCCTCCTGAGAGGGATGTATCCTGACAATCTGGCTTGGCCAAAGGGGAAACCAGTGGAGTGTGCGGTCCCTTAGGGAAAATACGGCACTGCCCCACCATCCTCGGTCTCAGCCACCCCACAACCAGCTGCCTTCTTGCTGCCTGCCGGTCTCTGGGGCTGCCAGCTTCCTTCAGTCCCAGTGAGAACACAGAAGGAGGAGGAAGATGGGGACAAAACAGGAGTAAGTTGGCTCTGGCGCCACCTGCTGTCGGGCTCCCTGCCTTCTGCCCCATCCATGCCCAAAGGGCAACAGCCACCATGGGGTGCAACCCAACCCCCAAATTATTTATTTCTTTGATAATGTGTATACCCCTCAGTATCAAACAATAAAAAACCCCACACAAATTGTAGCAATTGCAGCTGCAAAGCTGCTAGATGCACCAGTACAACTTCAGGAACAAGCTTTTCTTCACCCTTCAGCCTAGCCTACCTCACAGTTACTGTTGTGGAGGCGACAGGCAGGTGTCTGCTGCCTCAAGGCCCTTAGAGCAGGTTAGGAATCCAGAGCAACTATACAATCAATACATACTTTATATAACTCATCACAATATAATTGTGCCCCGTTTCACCACCATGCACTCCCGCAGTCCCCCCAAAAGCACTGACTGTCCGCAACGGGAAAGTGTGGCCCCTGACTCTCCCTCAAGTTCCCTTCCCTACGGGGCCCCGGGACGCGAAGCGGCTCAGCCGAGCTCCCAACAACCTTGTCCTCGGAAGATGAAACTGCGGCTGCCGCGCTGCCACGTCATGTGGTCGAAGCCCAGGAGCGTCGTGTCCACCCGGAGGTTTTGCCCACACTTCCAGACCTTGTAGGTGTCGCTGGGGCAGATTTTGGAGACCAGGGGGACTGCCGAGGGGAGGGGAAGAGAGGCGGCATTAGGTGTCGGTGCTTCTACATCATCTCCTAATTTACCCTGCTTGGTTTTAACTTTTCTGTTTGGTTTTGGCTGCATGGCTTTATGTATTTTTGCTGATTTTTAATGGAACAATGGTCTATATAAATAAAGATCTCGCCCGCTGCGCCAAAGCAGGTCCCCATCCATGGCTCAGAGCTCCCCCTAAAAGCCTGGCTTTGAAACCCCAAAGTGGGGGGAAAGGACTCTGTGCATGTTCAGAGGTGTTCTTGAATTATCCCAAGGATGCACAGAAGGTGCTGAGGGTGGAAGATAAACCCCGGCTTATGTTGAAGTCTTGATATCACTTTTAATGGGGGGAAAGGCAGGATGGGGGTGGGGGCATGTTGCTTTCAGTGATGGGAGGGGAAGCCCACAACCTCATACCCAAATGAACCCAAAGTAGTTATTATTAATGTTGTTACATTTTTTATTATTAATCCTACAGTTACTTTTTATTATTATTCTGCATGCAAACATACCCCAGCTCGTAAATTCCCATTTCATCTCCACGTAGAAATCTTGAGCCTGGTGTAAGGAGAGAAGAGGTCAAAGGTCAAGGGCTACAGAGGTCAAAGGGACGCCGGATGCCTGGATTCACTCTTGGCTCAGCTGTCTTCTAGGTATGAGGCTTGAAAAACTCTCGACTCTCTCTCTCTGTGTGATTCATTCATTTAAATGTACAGTATAACCAGGGTTGCCAACTTTTTTACCACCCCTGACTCCTCTGCCTTTAACAACAGCTCAAGCCCCCAGGAATTAACAGACGGGAACATTCACACCTGTGTTGGACTCCAGCTCCCATCACTCTGGACCACTCTGGCTGGCACTGATGGGAGTTGTAGTCCAACAGAGGACGAGAGGAGAAACAGGCAGTGGACGGGATGCATTTATTTCCAACAAAAGGCTCTAGGTCCCTGCCCTGAGGGGGTTACAATCTAGAAAACCACCGGCAGCAGAGACAACCAGGAGAGTACTTTTCTTCTCCCTTAGGGATGACGATGGCGACGAGTTCAAGGAAGCCCCCCTGCCTACCTTGCGCAGCCTCTCAAGCAGGAGGGGGATGCCGGCCAGGCGCTTGATGGCCCGCTGGTAGTCACGGTAACGCAGCACCAGCTGGACGAGCTCCAGGTCCCGGGTGCTCACCGCCTCCTGCAAGACTGTGGAGGAAGAGCAAAGGAGAGTCAGGGGCTGGGGGGGAGGGGCATTGGCATAAAGTTCTTCCCATGGTTTAGTTGGAATCTCATTTCTTGCAACTTGAAACCATGGGTTCGGGTCCTTTCCTCCAGAGAACAAGCTTTTCTCCTCTTCTATTTGAAGATGGCCACCCTATCTCCTTTCAGTTTCTTCTCTTCCCAGCTCCTTCAACCGTTCTTCATAAGGCTTAGTTTCCAGACCCTTGATCACCTGGTTTGCCCTCCTCTGCCCACCTTCCACCTTGTCGATATCCTTCTTAAACTGAGGTGCCCAGAACTGGACACAGATGGGGTCTGACCAATATATATAAAGAAGTTATCCCTGCAAACTGAAGATAACACTTCACACATCTTACGAGGCGCCTGACAGCTGACATCATAACAAATCCGTTCGCCTTTGCAGGGGGGCTGAGGTCCGGGATCCAATGTGGCCCTCCCCCCGTCTGTCTGGCCCTTGCAAACTTTCTCTTGCAAACTTGCAAACTTTTCCCTTGCAAACTCCACCCCTACTTGATTGCTTTTTGCTTGCCTGGAACAGGTCCTTGAATGATGGACCATTCCTCCATTCCCTTCCTGGATGAAGAGGTGAGGGCGGGTCTATGCAGAAAACTCCAACTTTCCCTGTACAGTAAAGGTAGCATTTACCTTTCTTGCCCCGCCCACTTTTTCCCCAGGCCCCGCCCACTGATGTGGGAATGTGGGAATTCCCGATGAAAGGAATTTCTTTGCTGTCCTTAAATTTATTCACCTACCACCCCCCATCCCCCGCCAGAAAAAGAGCCATCCTGCCATCAGAGTGTCAGACTCAGACCCGGGTTCAAATCCGCCCATTCAGCCATGAAACTCACTGCCTGTGACCTTAGGGGCTTCATTGCCCCTCAGCCTGGTCTACCTCACACGGTTGTTGTGAGGATTAAATGAGGAGGGGGAGACCAGTGCAGGGCCCACCTTGAACTCCTTGGAGGCTATTGTGATGATTACGATATTAAAAAGAGTTAAGATAAGGTGCAGCAAAGGAGAGATAAGTAAAACACCACGGGAAATGGGCTGGGAAATCAAAAAATAGAAAAGAAATATCTTTTTAAAATGCATTGCAATTTTATGTGTCTTTTTTGGAAATTTAATAAAAATATTATTATTATTTTTTAAAAGAATTCCTTCAATGACAAACCTAGACAGCATCTTAAAAAGCAGAGACATCACCTTGCCAACAAAGGTCCATATAGTTAAAGCTATGGTTTTCCCAGTAGAGATGTATGGAAGTGAGAGCTGGACCATAAAGAAGGCTGATCGCCGAAGAATGGATGCTTTTGAATTATGGTGCTGGAGGAGAGACTTGAGAGTCCCATGGACTGCAAGAAGATCAAAGCTATCCATTCTGAAGGAAATCAGCCCTGAGTGCTCACTGGAAGGACAGATCCTGAAGCTGAGGCTCCAAGACTTTGGCCTCCTCATGAGAAGAGAAGACTCCCTGGGAAAGACCCTGATGTTGGGAAAGATGGTGGGCACAAGGAGAAGGGGATGACAGAGGACGAGATGGTGGGACAGTGTTCTCGAAGCTACCAGCATGAGTCCGACCAAACTGCGGGAGGCAGTGGAAGACAGGAGTGCCTGGCGTGCTCTGGTCCAGGGGGCCACGAAGAGTCGGACACAACTAAACGACTAAAGAACAACAACAAAATTCCTTGGAGGAAACAGTAAATAAATAAATAAACCGCAAAGCAAAAAACTGAAAAGTGAAACTGGTCAGAAGTGAAACCAACAAACCCATTGTTTAAAATAGAGAAACTGAGAATTAAAAACAGGTCGCACATCAGCTGTGGTTGAACCGGGCCGTCCAACGAGAGCAAAAGCTGGTTTGAAGAAATCTGGCTCTGCCTGCTTGTTTTAAGGCTTGCCGTTTCACAGAGAAGCGCAACTCCATCCAAGTGCGTTAATTTCATAATTGGCTCGGCATCCTGGAAGCCGAGCTGGAAGTGATTATAGGAGGCAAAATCTCTGGAAGAATATGCACCATTTACCCGAGAACACCTCGGCGGTTTCGATGTTTCATATGGCAAATTCCCTAAATAATTTTTCAAAGCAGTTAAGGAACACTCCCACCCACATCAAGAAAACCACAGAATCGCGAGAGGTTGAAAGAAAACAAAGCCATGTAATAAATTTGTAAAAGCGACAAATCAAATATTTATTGCCGTAGGGCGGTAAAGAGATTAAAGCTTTCACCCGTCTAAAAGGCAAAGGCATTTTAATTAGGGCAGTAAATGGGCACTGGCAGAGGAAGGCAGTGGCGCCGTCCCAGGCAAATTTACTCGGAAGTAAGCCCTGCTGCGTTCTATGGGACTTACTTCCAGCTAACTGCCTACATCAGGGGTGGGGAGCTATTGTCTGCTCAAGGGCCTCATTCACTTCTGGACAGCTTTTTGGGGGCCACACGACCACAGTGGGCAGGGCCAGAGGATCCAAGAGTGGGCGGGGCAACACATGCAAATTTTACCTTTATACAGGAGCCTGGCTTCTACACCTGCACACTCCTCTCTGTCCTCCATCCAGGCAAGGCAAGAGGCATGGACAGAGTTCAGGGAGCCATTTTCAGGTGGGCAAAAGCACTCACGGAAGGTGTAGTAAAGCCGCTCGCCCCCAGCTGCCCCTCCATCACCTGTCTTTGCTCTCCGGCCAGACCAGGTTTCTTGCGCAGGTTGGCGAGGGTTTACTTTTCACAAACACAGACTGAAATAACACCGGTAGGGCTGCCACCACTCCCTTTGTTCCAGGGGAACCCAGAGTCACAACCCAGGGAGAAGGGTGTGTCTCATTTACCTGGCAATTCCCCCCTCTACAAGCTGAATCCACAGGCTTGCAGACAGAAATTCTCCCGGTAGAGCGTAACTAAGCGGAAGGCTAGGATTTAGCTATTCCCTCGGAAAAGGCACAATACCAAACAGGTTCATCTTTAAAAGTTTATTTTAAAAGAATAACACAAAACATGTTGAAAATCAACAGGCACTTCTTTTGAATCTTACAAACAAGAAAATAAAAACGCTGTAGAATCTAACTAGCTTTACATACTCACAACAATACTCAGTTAGGGTAGTCAAAGTCTTTTCAAGCATCTGCGTACTGAAGATGTATGAAGATTTCCATCTCAAAAGACGAAACGACGGCTATAGATGGATGTTACAGCCGGGCATCTTTGCAAGTTGCAGAGCAATGGCAGAGAGCAATTCACAAACAATTCCTTGATCCTTTTATCTACAATTCTTACTTTGCGTCGTAACTTGTTAGCCAATCAGAAAGTCCTAATTGATCAATTTACCCTTTTGCAGCTGGGTCAGTTTTTAGGTTCGAGCTCTAATCAGAGAATCTTCCTCCCATCTGTGGAAATTAACCAGATCCCCAATTCTCAACAGTTGGAAAACAAATAACCTCCGGGAGGGGGAAAGAGGTTCACACTCCCAAACCCAGGTGTCAAGCCTTTCATTAAATCAAGGATTCCTTTCCTCCCATAAACCTCTCACACCAAAGAGACAGAAAGTCTGGAGTTTAAAGATACACAGCTCCCTTTCCCAGGGTCCTTACGGCTGATAAAATACCCACAAGGCCACATTCTTTCACTTGACCAAGGAATGATTTTCTAACAGTTATAACTTCACTACAGAAGGTGTAAAGGAGAGCCAGTGAGAGGCGTGGTCTGGGGAGAGTCCCAAGGGCCAGACAGAGAGTCTGTGAGGGCCACGTTTACACACACACACACACACACACACACACACATCAAGCCCTCTGGTGCGTGGGATTTCAGTCTAAGTCTCTAGTCCAAAGCGCACTTACCATGGAGCCAGCATGGCCTAGTGGTTAGAATGTCGGACTAGGACTTGGGAGAGACCAGAGTTCAAACCCCACACTCAGCCACGAAGCTCACTGCCTCTCATCCTCTAACCTACCTCACAGGGATGTTGTGGGGGAAGAACCACGTAAACCACCTTGTGTTTCTTAAGAGAAGGTGGGAAACTTCAGCCGGTACAAAATTCAAAGGCCAGATTGCTCATGAAAACAAGATGGTTTGAGCACCTAACGCCAATCCTGGACTGACCGCACTGGCTGCTGATTAGTTTCCAGGCCCAGTTCAAAGTGCTGGTGCTGACCTATAAAGCCTTACTTGGCTCAGGACCTCAACATGTCCAGGACCACCTCTCCCCTTACAAACAGACTGGGCGCTTGGCATCTGAGGCCCAGAGAGGCCCAGAGGGTGGGAACATGAGACCTGGCCTTTTCTGTGGTGGCTCCCCAATTGTGGGATGCTCTCCCCAGAGAGGCTCGCCTGGCGCCATCATTACATATTTCTTGACCCAGGCCTATGGCCATTAAATAATCTTATGGCCTGTCAAATGTAGGAAGGACTGCTATTGTGATTATTTTATTATCATGCTCTATGTTATGCTTTTATTGTTGTGCTGCGTAAATTATGTTCTTAACGTTGTACATCGCCTTGGGATAATTAGATAAAGGGTGATATATTGAAATGATAATAAAGATGATGAGGCAATAAATAGATAAATAGCAAGATATCAAGGAGGCTCCTTTGGACACTGTGGGGCTTACTTCTGAGTAAGCATATGCACAACTGTGGTTTGTGCCGTGATCCAGCCAAACTAGAGCACTGTATCAATGGGAAAGACGAGCACTGCAACCAAGGGAGTGGTACTTCATTCTGGCCGAATCAGGCCCACCCCTTTCCTGGCCCTTCCCCTGGCCTACTGCTGCCAGCCAGTGCAGATCAGGCTGTCCCAAACAAACTGGCAGCCTGCCCCTGCCCCTAAAACGCTGATTTCAACTCCCAGGCGGAAGAGGTGAGACTTACCTGTCCAGCCGCTGCGGTTCTCCTTGCCCACGTCCGCCCCATGGCGCAGGAGGACTCGGGCGCACTCTAGGTGCCCCAGGGTGGTGGCTAGGTGCAAGGGGGTGCGCCCTCGGGGGTCCAGCTGTTCGATATCCACCTGCTGGGAGAAAGGAAGGATGAGGTCAGCATCCTTGGGGCAGAGAGGACCCTTTGCTTTTTCTCGGTTCATCTCTGCCTCGGTGCCCCATGGAATCAACAGCTTGCAAAAAATAACACCTTTCTAGACAGACGCACTGAATATTACACAAGCATGTTGTCGGCCACTCCCGCACAATTTAGAGGAACTAGGCAAGAATGTCCACTTCCACGCTTGTTTTTCAATATCTGCATGGAAACCTTGGTTTGTGCTATGAGAAAACAGAGGGAGATCTACATAATTCAGTTGGATAGAAACTGCTTTTTTTTACAGAGGATATTCTTCTGTTTATTCCTCATATTACTATTCCCACGTTGATGCAAATGACAGATGCCTTTACTAAAATATCAGGATATTCTATTACGTAACTGGTCCAGGGTGGAAGGATAGCTAATTGATGCCAATCTGGTGAAAATTTGTTCACCCATCCATTTAAAGAGTATCAGTTCTGCATTTGTTCAGAATCCATTTAGGTATGTCTATACCGAAAGGTCATCACCTTGCTGACAAAGGTCCGTATAATTCAAGCTCTGGTTTTCCCAGTAGTGATGTATGGAAGTGAGAGCTGGACCATAAAGAAGGCTGATCACCAAAGAATTGATGCTTTTGAATTATGGTGCTGGAGGAGAGACTCTTGAGAGTCCCATGGACTGCAAGAAGATCAAACCTCTCCATTCTTAAGGAAAATCAGCCCTAAGTGCTCACTGGAAGGACAGATCCTGAAGCTGAGGCTCCAAGACTTTGGCCACCTCATGAGAAGAGAAGACTCCCTGGAAAAGACCCTGATGTTGGGAAAGATGGAGGGCACAAGGAGAAGGGGACGACAGAGGACAAGATGGTTGGACAGTGTTCTCAAAGCTACCAGCATGAGTCTGACCAAACTGCGGGAGGCAGTGGAAGACAGGAGTGCCTGGCGTGCTCTGGTCCAGGGAGTCACAAAGAGTCGGACACGACTAAACGACTAAACAATACCAAAAGATATAACTCTGTTAGTAAAATGCAATATAAATAAAATATATAGTGAGGTTTCTTCAGATATTGATAGATGAGAGTCATTAAACCATATCCTTTGGCAATTTTCTTTGTATAGAAAATTTCTATGGGGTTCCTAAACTCAAGATAATATATTTACAGAAAATGCAATTACAACTTAATTAAGGAGGGCTTGGTATTCCAAATATAGAGCTGTATCATCATGCTTACTTATTGCCAAGTATTAAATACTGCAAACCAACAACTGGTGTTAATTTTCTGATCTGGGCAACTTTGGAATGCACATATATAATAACACCTTTGATGGACAGTATTAGGATCAAAATACGTTAGAACTCATGAATCTCTGGAACCAATTATGCCAGAAAGTTGTAGAATGCAATGTCTAGTAAAAATAGATTGGACATCTTTTCCCATGCTAAAACTGACTTTGTGGGGAAACCCAACTCTAAAAATTGGGGGAAAGATGGTGATATGGAAAAATCGGATGGAAGGCATATTGACTTTGGACCAACTGAAATTTTGAATGATCATCATTTGATGATGAAATTTTAACATACATTTTATTTAAGAGCTAAATCATCTATTGGATGTAACCCAACAGCATATTTACATTTGCTAACAAGCTTGTTTGGACCAGCAGAATTTTCAACGTCTGAGACACCTGAGATAATGGAAATATGTCCTCTTAAATACCTGCATAAGCCTAGCAAAATACAAGCTTTCAGAATCTCTAGTGGCAGAGGGTTCCACAGGACTAGGCCAAAGACACTAAAGGCTCGGTTTCTTGATGCTGTCAAAAGAACTTGCCAACTTGGGGAATGACTTACAATGTTCCTGTGCATGATCTCAGTGATATCACTGAGGTTCACAAGGTACCTTGAACCCAAGTTGCTCAGGGATTTGTAAATTAATACAAAGACCTTGAGCCTGGCTTGGTAGTAGATGGACAACAGCCAATGGTGCGAAGCTCCTGAGAGCCAAGCTGCCGCTCTCAGGGTTCGAATCCTGCCAGGGCAGGTGTCGGATACGGTTCCCTCGAGGGGGGATCTGCAAAGAGGCGGCGACAATCTCTCCTCTGGGACTTGTGTGTGTTAATTGCAAATAATGGAAGCTTGCTAGCATCCCAGGCTGCAGCGTAAAGGAAAACAGTTTGCCAAGTTTCGGGGGCAGGCTTTCCAAGAGAGAGTTGCCAAGGGCCATTCATCCCGGCCCGTTTGTTCTGTGTCGTGACACAGTTTTGACGGCTGCCTTCCGCCTGCATCGGATCTGCGCTCTTTTGAGAGCTGCCCCCGGGAAGGATGCTAGGTGATGCAAGGCAGAGGATAAATTTTGCAGAAAACAAATGATACTTTTCTCCACCTCCCCACCCCCTGCCGTGCCACAGAGGGGGGCCGGAAGAGCTGTGCTTTATTTGCATTTCTCCAGGTACCAGGAGGCAACTATACAAATCTGCGGACTGAGGATTGTGTGATGTTTGCACCAGCTGAGTCACTTGGCCACCGTGTACCTGTTTACTCAGAAGTCAGCCTCACTCTGCTCAAAGGGACTGACTCCACAACAATATTATTATTGTTGTTGTTGTTGTTTAGTCGTTTAGTCGTGTCCTCCGGAACAAATTAAGTTCTTAACCCAAAGTACCACTGTATATAGGACGCGGGTGGTGCTGTGGTCTAAACCACAGAGCCTAGGGCTTGCTGGTCAGAAGGTTGGCAGTTCGAATCCCCATGACGGGGTGAGCTCCTGTTGCTCGGTCCCTGCTCCTGCCAACCTAGCAGTTCGAAAGCACGTCAAAGTGGAAGTAAATAAATAGGTACCGCTCCGGCGGGAAGGTAAATGGCGTTTCCGTGCGCTGCTCTGGTTCGCCAGAAGTGGCTTAGTCATGCTGGCCACATGACCCAGAAGCTGTACGCCGACTCCCTCGGCCAATAAAGCGAGATGAGCACCGCAACCCCAGAGTCGGTCACGACTGGACCTAATGGTCAGGGGTCCCTTTACCTTTACCTGTACAGTATCCTTTGGGAGGCGAGGCAACCAGAATATGTACACTAGGGTTGCCATATTTCAAACAGTGAAAATTGGGACAGAAAAGTTGTTGAGCTATTTATTTATTTTGCAAAAACGAAAAAACAAAAACAACCTGTTTTGGAGATATTTTTTAATGGGGAAACGGCCAAAAAAAGGCACCACTGACAAGGGCTTCCATACATCCAGATTTTCCTGGACGTTTTCCCGATTTTTGCCCAGACACTGCTGCAGACTATAGTATTCCAAATATGTCCAGGAACATCTGGACGTATGGCAGCCCTACTTGTACACAATAGCCCGATACAGCGGGGGGAGGTGTATTTCCTGGCTCGAAAGCAGAGCTCAGCCCTGACTCCCACACCCCAATATCCACTCCCCAGGGTGTGACTTCACAAGTCCTTGGCTTCCTTTGCCTCACCTGCAACACACCTCTTCCCTCCTTTCTGCCCCAGAAGCTGAAATAATCCCTGGTGCCATCTTCCACTCCCACCAGCCACTGCTGGAAGATCTGTTGTTTCCCTTTAATTACAAACCTTTTTCATTAAAGTAATTAAAAGAGTGTGGCACTGAGAGAGAATCTCCCTCTCGAGTTTCAATTAACTCTCCTCGCTCCTTAGACAAAACGAAATTGTGCGCCTTGATTGATTTGTCCTCGCAGAAAGAGTGTAGCGAGGGTTGGGCACTCTGTACATGCTCAGAAGCTTTCGCCTTCTGGCAGGGCTGCTTCCCAAAGTCCAGCGTTGGGTCCCACCAATGGAAAGAGCCATCCTTCCTAGACCCTGAACATCACTTGGTCTCAAGTCTTAGGAGCAAGCCAAACCAGAACTCCCAAATACTCCTCCCAAGTTACTAGCCCCTTTGATCTGGAAAAGACTTTTCCCCTCCCACGCTAAGATATGTGGGATCTTAGATGGCTAACTTTAATGGAGAACATCATAGGGTGGGGTATGTTTGTTTGGCCTAACACAGTTCTGGTTCCCCCAGGCAGCTCTTCAGTGAATCCATTTCTAAGATAAGGAAATTAATCAACCTGATCTCAGCTCTATTTGCATTTATGCAAATTTGGAATCATCCGCTACAGATAACAGACAGTGGCCTTAAAATAACGAACAGCAAAAAGGGGAGGGAGGAGGAAGCATGAATCAATAAGTGTTCTGAGAAGTTCTGCTTTTATAAACCAGGAAAGTGAACCTGGGGCTTAGGAACCATTTGCCAGGCAAATCAGAAATAATCCTGGTGTGAAAAGTAATTAGGAAAAAGAGGAAGAGGAGGAAGAAGAAGTTGTTGAGCAAACAGAGCATAGTTTCCACTAAGTCTCTGAGTCTGTGCAGAGTGCATTCCTCACCCAAGGCGTTAATTAATATCAGTACACTTCCATGTATCTCACATACAAGAACATTGGGGGGACCCAGTAAAATTGGCAGTTAGTTAATAGCAGAATTTGGGGGGGGGGGTATAATTTATTCAGGAAAGCACGCTTTAAAAGACTTTGCAAGAAGTTGTGTCAACTGCTAGATTAAATGGGGGGGGGAAGGGTGACATAAATTTATGGAGGAGCAGATCTCTATCCTTGGCTACAACGGCTAAGTAGAGCCCTCATACCCAGAGCAAGTCTACCTGAGTACCAGATACAGAAGAACAAACAACAGGGGAATGCTTCCGTTTCTCCTGGGCACACTAGTGAGTTTTCCAGAAGGTCCCCAGCTGGTCTCTGATGGAAGGAGACTGGATGAATGAACCACACTTATAGAAAGGGTGAAACACAACTGTTGTAAATAGCAGCCTCAAGGTGTATTTCAGATTCTTACTGGCCAGCACTGAATATTCAGATGCCCATCCTGGCCACCAAAGGGACGGCTTTCTCAGCAACTTGCACCAACCCAAACTAAAACTCCCACCAGCCTCAGTGTGCCCTGTTTTACTTTGAAATTTGGAGGGTAAGGCACAATGGGATGGAGGTGGGGGGAGAGAGAAACCAAACTTAGACCATTGACTGCCCCCCCCCCAGCACAGACAAGACACCTGACGCCTCTCAGAAGCCAAACAGGAACCCAAATGCCCTTGTACGGCTCCACCCATCCTCTCCTGCCCTAGATCTACCCCTGAGAGTCAATATCATAAACCCCAAAGCTCAGAGCGTGATCTTGTTTGTTTGCCGGCAGATCCCCAGCCACGCCTCACCGCTGTTCATTGTTAAGGAACAGGGGGAAATCCGGGTGTGGCAAACACCTCTCACCCGGAATTGAGGAGGTCTGGCAAACAACTCCTGAGCTGTGCCCTTAGGTGTCTGAGATTCATGCACCAGGCCCTAGATTTCAGCAGTGGTGGCTCATCCATCTGTCACAAAAGGGGCAGTGCCCCCACCAGACCTTAGCAGGGTGATCAAGTCAGGAGTATCCCGGACCCTGAGATTTTGGGGCCCTCACCTGAGACCTAGGGACTGCCCCAGGTTACTGTAACTTCCATCACAGAGTACGCTGATGACAATGTAGTGTGTACACACTCAGAGGATGACCTCCAAACCATCCTAAATATCTTCACAGCTTACAGAATGCTTGGCCTATTGCTCAACAGCCAAAAAACCAAAGTACTGCACCAACAAGTACAAAATAACCCCTCTGCAGCGCCACAAATCCAACTCAATAGCGTAACCTTGGAAAGTGCTGATCACTTCTCCTACCTGGGCAGTCATCTTTTCACAAGGGCCGACATTGATGCCGAAATCCAGCATCGCCTGAGCTCTGCAGCTTTCTCCCAACTGAAGCAGACTGGGCCATTCGCAGGGAAACCAAAATGCTTTTTTACAAAGCTATTTTACTATCAGCCTTACTGTATTCTTGTGAAACATGGACCACCTATAAACGCCATCTTCAACTCCTCAAAAGATTCCATCAACGTGTCTCTGAAAATTTTTACACATCACTTGGGAAGACAGGCGAACAAATGTCAGTGTACTGGAAGAAGCAAAGATCACCAGTGTTGAAGCAATGATTCTTCAACATCAGCTTCCTTGGACTGGTCATGTTGTGCGAATGCCTGATGATCGTCTTCCAAAGCAACTACTCTATTCCGAACTTAAAAATGGAAAGCGTAATGCTGGTGGACAACAAAAGAGGTTTAAAGACTCTCTCAAGGCAAATTTTTAAAAAATGTAGTATAAACACCGACAACTGGGAAACACTGGCCTGAGAGCACTCCAATTAGAAAACAGCCTTTACCAAAGGTGTCATGGGCTTTGAAGACGCTCGAATTCAGGACGAAAGGAAGAAACGTGCTAAGAGGAAGGCACACTTGGCAAATCCACACCGTGATCAACTCCCGCCCAGAAACCTATGTCCCCATTGCGGAAGGACGTGTGGATCCAGAATTGGCCTCCACAGTCACTTACGGACTCATTGTTAAAACCGTGTTTATGGAAGACAATCTTACTCGGCTACGAGGGATCGCCAAAGAAGAAGGTGGCCCTGGAAACGGAGGTTAAGTGAGAGAGGGGTTGGGCAGACCTCACAAAATGTCTATTCTAGAATTTGCAGGCTGCCGAGCTGAAGCTGGCAAGATGCATGCACAGTCTTCTTAATAAGTTGTTGTTGTTGTTGTTATCATATGCACTCTTGTCCACTTGGAGATTCAAGCCCACCACCACCAGAAGAGGGGATCAAGCAAACCTGGGGAAACTTTAGGTCAGACCTGAAGGTCTGCCAACACTACCCACTAACCTCAGTGCGCTGCCAGTCAGCCTCCACCTAACAGCCTTTTTGCTGCCTACCAGTTGCCAGAGCTGTCAGTTTCCTCAATTTCAGTATCACGCCTTGTAGAAGTCAGCAAGGAGGAGGATAGGGCCTGTATGGACAGCTTCCTGCCAGGTAGTGTGTCCAGTGGAGGCTAGTGGCCTAGGGATAATGGGGCACTGCCCTACCAACCTCAGTCCGTCCTCAGCCAGCCCCACACCTAACAGCCTTTTTGCTGCCTGCCAGTCAATAGGGCAGTCAGCTTCTTTCTCAATTTCAGTGTTGTGCCTTGTAGAACTCAGCAAGGAGGAAGGTAGGGCTTGTACGGAAAGCTTCCTTCCAGGTGGTGTGTCCAGTGGAGGCTGGTTGTTTAGGGCAAAAAGGGCACAGCCCTCCCAATCTCACTCCTCCCTCAGCCAGCCCCACACCTAGCTGCATTCTTGCTGCCTGCCAGTCTCTGGGGCTGCCAGCTTCCTCCTCAATCTCAGTGTTGTCCCTTGTAAAACTTAGCAGGGATGAAGACGATGGGGTCAAAACTAGAATGTGTTGCCACCACCTATCGTTAGCTCTGCCTCCGCCTAGTGTTCAGATCCCCTGTCTTCTGCCCTACCAGTCCCAATGGGTGCCAGCCACTTCTGGATGGGGTCTGTTGCTTTAAGGAGCAAGCAACATCCCTGGAAGCAGAGTCAAATGCCCCTTTCAATTCCATTCCTCTTCTTCCACGCTTTCCCACTTGGCCAGAGTTGCTGGATCCAGGAGCAAGAATGTGAAACTTCCAGAATTATAGTTGGAGGGGACCCCCAGAGTAATCTAGTCCACCCCCAGCAATGCTGAAGAATCCCTGACAGCTGGCCATCCAATTTCCTGGACCCCATCCCACAACATCCCATAAGACTGCAATCCTATATAAGTTAATGGGGGAGGGGATTCCCATTATTTACAGGTAATTTTCTCCCGCAGCACTTGGATGTATCATTGATATTATCTGGTTAACTGGAGATGAACGCAGCACACACATCCCTTAATACAAGGATGGCAAAGGTGAGGTTTCTTCGACACTAAGGGTCCAGCAGCCAGCCGTTGCAACTTTCCCCTGCCTCGTGCCCTCCAGACCTTTCAGACTACAACTCCCATCTGCCTTAGCGTCTCTCGGCTGTGCTGGCTGGGGCTGATGGCAGTTGTAGTACGAAACACCTTGAGAGCACCAGGCTGGGAAAAGCTGAGCTGTTTTCTGTTGCCAGCTAAGCAGATGCCTTCGCTGTCCTTCGTTGTGGGCTTCCGGAAGCCCAGAGCTCTTCCCCAGTTCACTGCTTCCAAGCTTTTCTGCAGCAAAGTATGCTTGCAGGAGGGAGGGGGGAACCACGACAGGGGCCTTCAGATACAAGATGGAACAGAACACCTCTGGAGGAAGAGGTCTCTCCCCTTGCCCTTGAAGCTCAGACCCCCTCCTCCTTCCACCCTGGGTCTCAGACCCTGCACTGAGCAAAGCACTGGACCTTCAGGAAGCCTTGCAACCGGTTCTCACAGGTATACTTCCTCTGATTGTGGAGGTTCCACCTTTGGATATTACAGGTACCAGCAGATGGAAAGTTTCCTTTGCTTGGAACTTGATCGCTCTCTAATGGATAGTCACACCTTGGTTGTTGAATGGAATCCGTTCCGGAAGTCCATTCGACTTTCGAAAATGTTCAACAACCAAGGCACGGCTTCCAATTGGCTGCAGGAGCTTCCTGCACACAATCAGGAGCTGCGGAAGGCGTTTGACTTCCAAAGAACGTTCGCAAACCAGAACACTCACTTCCGGGTTTGTGGCGTTTGGGAACCAAAGCATTCAACTCCCAAGGCGTTCTGGATCCAAGTTACGACTGTACTTACTGATCACCAAAACGATCACCCTGCCTCCCTACCAAAAGCTTGAAGCAGGCTAAATTTTATAAAATATTGTTCAGCATCTTCTTTTCAGAATCATTTGGAAGCAAAGAGAGTCTTGTAAGCCTTGGGTGAAGGCTGTTGTTCTCCAGCACTCTGAGGACACAGCCTTGAACACAGCTGTTCAGTTTGGAGCCAAGAGGTGCTGCTAGCCTTACCCACTGCAAACTAGGGTCCCTGTTTTGCTAACCCAGCAGAGCTGTTCATCTTCAGCAGAGCACAGGAGAAGCAAAGCCGGTGTGCCTCTGGTCTGTACCTGGGCTGGCAGGTGTGTTGCAAGAAAGGTGAGGGACAACGGTAAGAAAATGGAAAGATTTTGTGAGTTTCAACATCATCCCAGACCACTGGCCAGACTCGCTGGGGCTGGTGAGAGTGGCAGTCCAAGAAGCTGCCTTGTCGTGACTCAGACCAACAGTCCATCTAGTTCGGTATCACCTACACTGACCGGCAGCAGCTCTCCAGGGTTTCAAGTGGTCTCTCCCAGCCCCACCTGGAGATGCTGTCCAGGGCATCTCTGCATGCCAGGCATTTGCTGTACAGCTTTTGGAGGGCACTAGACTGGGGAACAGTGTCCTAAAGAAGGAGTGGCTAACCTGTTAAGACTCTGGCTCCCATCAGCCCCATCCAGAACAACCAACGGTCAGGGATGATGGGAGCTGTAGTCCAAGACACACCTGGAGGGCCACAGGTTAGCCGAGGATGGAGGAGTTTGTGACGACCTCCATGACCGCAAATCTGAGGCAACCCCAGCAGAATTGGAGCTCGTTGGGACATGATTAATTCTGAAGTGGGACCCCAGTAATGTAGAACAAAAGAATAAATTGAGTAGCGCATAAAGTAACTATATGAACCCCAAACATGAGTGGCTGAGGAAACCCAGCCAAATGGGAGGGGTATAAATAGCAAAATTATCATCATCATTGAATAAACATCATAAGCGGGGACGTTGTTTCTTCCAGCCCCCCAGATTTTGTTGTGCTAGAGGAAGGAGCGAGTAGCAGGTGTGGTGGAAATGGGCATGGGATTCAGCTAAGCCCCAGCATGGTGCTAGATCTCAAGTTCTTTCTCATGGGGGGGGGGGGCAGGAAGGAAAGTCAGGGCTCTCCACTCCTTTGGCCACCTTGAGGCCCCATAGCCTCCAAAGAGTTGGTTCCTATTATGCTTCTGCAACATCAAACGAAGGCTTCTCTGCACGTGCTCAGGTGCCCTCTTTTACTGTGCGTCATGCCCACATCTCTCTCTCTCTTTTTGAGGCATGCTAAAGACAGCCCCATGGCTTTCCTCACCTTAGGGAGGATCCTGAAGGCTGTTTGCTGCCAGAGGGTTTCAGGGTGGCGGACGGATCTGCTTGTGCCAAGCCACAGTCGCCAGTGCCAAACCCTGGAAAGAGAGCTCCTAGTGCCAAGACTGGGGGAGAAGGCAGGGGGAGAAGGGTCCTCCGTTCCGTAGAAACCCCACAACACTCAAGTCCCCCTACGCCCTTGCCTTTTGATGCCCAAACCCCTAATATCCCAACAGTGCTGCAGGAACCGCAATATTTGTGTGTTTGTAGGAGGGGGAGCTACATCAAGAGCACCCACACAGGGGTGGCACCAGAGGGTGGGCAAGGAGCCCCCCTGCCAGAAAATGAACTTGTCCCCAACTCCCCCCACCCAATTAAAATACACTGTTATTTTTATTTTGGGGATCTTAAAACTCCCCCACCTACTTTGCCCATTCTGTGCCCAACAGGATTTTCCCCCTGGGGCTACGACAGCTCCCCAATCCTCCCTGCAGCCTCTCCTCCCTCCCACCCCCCAAATCATGGCTCCTTCTCCTCCCTGCCCCCCATCCATCCCCCCTCTCTCTCTTGCAGAAACCGGGGGAAGCCCCTTTCCCGCGAAGGATGGCGAGCGCGCTTCCTCGGAGCCGCGCCGGACGCCTCCTATTGCATCAGCCCCTCACTCCATTGTTAGGGTGGGACCCCAGGCCGCCTCCCCTCCCCTCGCCCGCCCGCCCCCCACCAAGCCCAGCCCCGCCAGCTCCCAGGGACACCCACCTGCTCGGAGCTGAGCTCGGCCTCCAGCTCGCGGGGCTGGTTGTGCCACACCAGGGAGTGGAGCGGGTACCCGGCCTCGGCGCCCTTCCTGGCACCGGGGGAGGCGGCCAGCATCCTTTTGGCACCGGGGCGAGGCCGTCGGGGGGGCTGCAGCCGCATGTGCGCCGCCGGGCCGGGCAGGAAGGAGGGAGGGAGGGAGGGAGGGAGCGAGCGAGGGCGGGGGAATCGACGCTGCGGGCCGAGCCGCGGCAGCAGCAGCAGAGGGGAGGGCGAGAGGGAGGGAGGAGGAAACGGAGGAGGAGGCGCGAGGGTGGCGCGCGGCGGGATGGAGAGGATGGGGATACCCCCCCCCCCGCAAACCACCGCTGCCCCCGCGGCTGCAAAGGAGAGGGGAAGCTCCTGCCTCGCCCCAGTTGGGGGGTGGGAGGCAGACGCGGCAGCAGGGCACCATGGGACTTGTAGTCTTCCGAGGGGGCTGGCAGCGTGAGCGGTGGAGGGGGGGCGCATGAGCGGCGGAACATCTGCTTTGCGCGCATAAGAAGGTCGCGGTGCCATCCTCGGGTGGGGAAAGACTGCTAGCCCAGACCTAGAGAGCCGTTGCTGCCGGTCAGTGTAGGCAGCACTGAAGAAGGTGGGCCATTCATCTGACCCAATATAAGGCAGCTTCGCTCCAGGGGTGCCAACGTGAATAAAACATTGGGGAGCGCAGGTAAGCCCCAGCCTGCATAAACAATTGCAAGATCTGGTGCACACACATCATTTGAATGGCAATGCCCATCCACTTCTTTTGGGGGTGGCCCCTCAAATATTTTATTGGGGTCTCTGTGAAGACCCCTTGGCCCCTAGGAGTTGGCTCCTGGGCTTTGTGTGATGCCGTTTCAAACCTTGTTCAGACGCTTGAGTGGGATCTTGGTTTATTTGTAAAGGAAGGGCCATGGCTCAGGGGCAGAAGACCGGACCTTGTCCCAGGTTCCGTCCCCCAAACCCTGTCCGTGTAGACAATACTGAGTCAGGTAAACCAATGACCTGTTCTGATGCAGGCCAGCTTCCCTAGCATCACATGGCTTCCTTCGTGTGGCTCTAGCTAGGTCTAGGGTGATGGCTGCACCCTGGCTCAGACCAGGCGATGTTGCTCCATTTTCCCCGGCATTGACCATTATCACCCGCAGTGGCTT
The DNA here is from genome assembly GCF_964106645.2 of Podarcis pityusensis. NCBI lineage: Eukaryota > Metazoa > Chordata > Lepidosauria > Squamata > Lacertidae > Podarcis > Podarcis pityusensis. The sequence continues at coordinate 1,951,856 of NC_138040.1, read as the reverse complement.
CTGGGGATCTCTAGGGCAGAGAGGGGGTCTGTCCCTCTGAAAATAAGCAGGACCCTGTAGCTGGATCAAACCCTAAAGTCCTTTCTGTGTTGGTCATTCTTGGCTTCAACTGAGGTGAGGCATCTGTGGCCCTCCAGATGTTGTTGACCACTGACCATGCTGTCTGAGGCTGGTGGTAGCTTTGGAGCCCAACATCTGGCAGGCTGCAGGTTCTCCACCCTGATACAAATCCATAGCTTCTGTGCATGCAACCCCCACTATTTGATTTCCAGGCAGACATTACAGAGGAGACCATCTTATATCATGTGGGACCAGTGGGCTCCTTTTCCTAAAAATAAAGCAAGGGGCTGGTCCTCTTGGATTTGAATAAAGGACCAAATTAACTGAGAAATATCCTTTCCCAGTGTTGTCAACTACACTGACTGGCAGCAGCAGCAGGTTTTCAGGATTTCGGGTAGGGTTCCCTCCCAGCCCTACCTGGTGATGCCATTGGGGGATTGAATCTGCATGCATCACAGATGCTCTCTGTACCACAGAGCTATGACCCTTCTGCTGAAAATTGAAGCAAGATGCTAGTCCTCATGGTTCTGAATTAAAGGCTGGTTTAAACAGGAACACTGTAAGCTGCCTTGTACAGAGTTAGGTCATTGGGCTATCTAGCTCCAAGGCAGTACAAGACCAACATGAGCGCAGGCAAGGAGATCTTGAATATTTCCCCACCCTCAGTCCCAGAATTGTTGGGGGCTGCTTTAAGACCAGGGACACGAGGTGCCCCCTGTGCCAAAGCTTTAGAGGTTGCAGGTGGAGCGGCCAGGTTCAAGGGGTGGTCGGGAGAGAGATGGACCAGCGCTGCCTGGAAGGAAGGGTGTCATCATCTGCCATTTAGACCAGCTGCCCAGTCTGCTGCTGTGCTCTCTACATGGTCAGCAGAGAGAGAGAGAGAGAAAAAAAATAACCAGCTGCTGAGAGCTTGCTTAGTCATGCAGGTGGGTAATCTCTGCAAGGAGTGTGGAATCTTGCAAGCAGATTGAGGGTTCCTTCCAGGATCGGACCACAGCTGGAATCCCAGGTGCAGGACGGCTGCAATTCCAGAGTGAGAATGACAAAGGAGGAACTTCCTAGACAAAGCCACAAGGGGGAGCCCTTGGGGATAGTGGTTACAGTCTCGGGCTAGGGTTAGGAAGGTAAAGGGACCCCTGACCATTAGGTCCAGTCGCAGACGACTCTGAGGTTGCGTACAGCGTACAGCTTCCGGGTCATGTGGCCAGCATGACTAAGCCACTTCTGGCAAACCAGAGCAGAGCATGGAAACGCCGTTTACCTTCCCGCCGGAGCAGTACCTATTTATCTACTTGCACTTTGACGTGCTTTCGAACTGCTAGGTTGGCAGGAGCAGGGACCAAGCAACGGGAGCTCACCCTGTCGCAGGGATTTGAACCGCTGACCTTCTGATCGGCAAGCCCAAGGCTCTGTGGTTTAGACCACAGCACCACCCGCATCCCATATATATATGGTGTAGAATACATGGGAAAGCTTAATATAACATGGTATAAAATCATTAATCACATCATGATAACATGAATAATCAAATACAACAGGAGTGCTAATGGTAAAAAATAAAATAAAAATAAAAATCAGGCTTTGGGGGCCAACAAAATGTCTGTGCATAGAGAGATGTTTTCAGGAGTTCAAGGCGATAAAGGCACCACCAACTCCACAAGGATGCCAGCATGGTTAATGAACAGTGTCAAGGAAACTATAAGAAGCAAGAAGGTGTCCTTTAGAAAACTTTCCTGAGCAAGGAGAAGAAAAAGGAAAGCAAAATTAAGGGAAATTAATAATGTAAGTTACTGAGAAAGCAAATGAAATATTTTTGAAACATGAGAGGATATTGTTTTAAAATGCCAGGCCCGATAATATATATTTAAATAGAGGCAGGAAAACGGAAAGGGGAGTAGTTGGACAACTGGTAAAGGAAGATTACAGGCAGGATGAATGAATACTTTGTGGCTGTCTTCACCGCAAAAGATGTAGGGCAGATATTTGTGGCTGAGCTGGCAAAGGAGTCTGAAGAACTGACCCAGGCAGTGGTGACAAGAGATGGAATTCTAGGCCTTTCTTTTGTTAAAAACATAATAACAAAAAAATAATTGGGTCCAGGCAGCATCTGTAGATCGGGAGAACTGCAGGTTCTACACTTCTGGTTTATTGGCAGCTGGTCCAGAGAGAACAGGCTTCTTGATGACATCTAAAATGGAGCCTGCATGTCCAAGAGCAGTGAGCCTCTGAGTACGCAGGGGACAATGGAGACAGCGGTGGCCTCCGTGCCCTGCTGGTTGGAAGCAGGGTGCTCTAAACAGTGGAACTCCCTCCCACAAGAAGGAGTGATGGCCCCCTCCTTGGATGGCTTTAAGAGAGGTTTAGACAAATTCATGGAGGAGAAGGGATTCTGTCCTCCCTCCTCTGTCGGAGACAGTAAATGCATCTGAATACCAGTTGTGGGGAGAGTGGCTGTTGTGCTCAGGTCTTGCTGTCTGCATTTGACTTCACTTGCTGCCAGCGATAGTGGCATTCAGTCCAATCTGCCATCGGGTTGGCCAGTGACAAAGGGGTGCTGGGCTAGATCAGGATCCTTGGGCCCGATCCAGCAGCCCGGCTGCTCTTATATCCATTTCTATCACAGCATCTTCACTCTCCATTCACCATCACTGACGACAGCAAGTGGCCCAATCTTGCATCTGGTTGGCTACGGTAAGAGACGATGCCGGTCTAGATGGGCCTGATCCTTGGGCCTGATCCAGCAGCCAGGCTGCCTCCTGATGTTCTTCTGGCCAAATCCACGAGGGCAGACTTTGGCTGCTATTCAAAGCACACTTCCTTACTGGGGCTTTGGCTGGTTAGGTTTCTGAGATCATGCAAATGGTACTGAGATGAATATTTAGAAGGCAACGAATAAATCAGTGATAATGTTAATAATTATTATGAAAATAATGAAATCATAGTGTTGGAAGGAAACCAAAAGATCATCTTTTGGTTTCCAATGCAGGAATCGCAGCTAATACTGCAGTTTTAGCTTCTATTGTGGGCCTTATCCTTACCATGGGGTGTGGCAAGATCAGTCCTTTCAACTCCATTGTTGGATGAACGCTTTTAGGAAATGTTTTGTGGGCTTTCTTTTTAATCTCCCATTCAAGTTCACCTGTTTAGTATTTCATCTTCTTGTTCACATTTGGCTGTGCCCAATGCCATCCCTACTCAGAGCAGACCCATTAAAGTGATTAGGCACAACTCAAATCAGTTCTGTTGCTTTCCATGGGTCTGCGGAGAACATAACATAATTTGATACCACTCCCCTTTTCTTTGTAAAAAGAGACAAATATTGTTGATGTTGTTACCCCACATTTTCCCCAGCCCGGGTCTGGAGGCAGCTTACCCAAACAGCTAAAACGGAAGAGAATCGTTAGAAAGCAAACAAACTCGAGCAGAATTGAAACAGTACACAATAATGATACATTTATTTACATAATAATAATAAACGAATAAAATCCAGAGCAATAACCCCGACTGAAATGGAACCCTCCTCTCAGAGAGCTTCTGCGTATGTGCAAAGAGCCCGCCCCGAGGCTCCTGCCCTGCAAAGTCAAGGCGTTTCTGCCGCCCGCATCCACTCTCCCCGAGGAGGAAAGGACCCAGGTGTCCTGAGCTCCAGAAGCCAGGATTCCTCTCCGGGTGGCGCCCCTCGCTCCCTCCCTCTTTCCGCGGGTCTGGAAGGGACCCAGGCGTCCCGGCGCGGCTGCTCCCGTGGACCCAGGCATCCTGCTTCCTCTTCCTCCTCCTCGTTCCCGGCGAGGTCGCGCCTGGCTGCGCCCTCCCGCCGCGCGCCTCGCTCCGCCTCCGGAGGGCCGGCCTTGCGCGCCCGCCCGCCTGGCTTCTTCCTGCAGGAGGAGGAGGCGCAGGAGGCGGCTGCTGCTGCTGCTGCTGGCGCTGCTGCTGCTGCTGCTGCTGCCCCCGCCGCCGCCGCCGCGCTGAGCCCCGGAGCCCGGCGGCCGAGGGAGCCCGGCGCCGGCGGGGTGGTCGCGGCGCGCGGCGCCCGCTCAGGATGTCGCGCAAGGTGCCCCGCGCGGAGGTGTGCGCCGACTGCAGCGCCCCAGGTGAGCCCGGCGGCGCCGGGAAGGCGGGCGGGGAAGGAAGGCGGGGAAGGCGGGGCCGGGCCTGCAGCACCAGCTCCGGCGCCCGATCCGACGCCACCGGCCGCCAGGTAGGGCCAGCGCCGCGGCCGGGCCTGCTGCTCCCGCTGCGGCTGCGGGGAGACCAGCGCGGAGCCTCGCCGCGGAGAGAAAGGCGAGCCCTCGGGCTGCCTGCCTGGCGTCGCCCCCACCGCGGGGATCCAGGCGCCCCCATCGGCCCCCCAGGCGTCCTGGCGCACCGCACCCCACCCCTACAAACGCTAGGAATAGGACCCAGGCGCCCTGGTTCCCGCACCCCAGTGGAAACACCTGGAGCCAGGTGTCCTGGTGACCCCCTCCCCCGTAAACACTAGGAAGAGGACCCAGGCGTCCTAGTGCCCCCACCCCAATTGAGGCACGGGGAATATGAACCGGCCATGGAAATATCAGGAATAGGACCCACCTCCCCATCATAGGGAGACTAGGAATATAAGGCTCTGGTGCACACCCTCCTTCCCATAGAGGCACCAGGAATAGGACCCAGGCGTCCTGGTCCTCCCCCTCCCCCCTTATCATTCACAGACAGGGATATTTGCATTCTGATTCTGCTCATGCTGCTTCTCGGAGCCATTTCAATAGCCATGGCTGGGGGGGCGGGGGCAGGAAGGACACCTGCTCCACATGCAGAAGGCACCAAGTTCACTTCCTGGTGGCATCTCTACCCCGCCTCTCTGGTGCCCTGGAGAACTGCTGCCAGTCCGTGTGGACAGTACAGGGATCAATGAGCCAATGGTCTGACTGCCTAGGAGCCTCCTGCCCCACCCAGCCCCCCTTTCTTTCCCCTCTTCTCCCAGGCATCATTTAGGGCCCCTCCCAACCAGCGCTGGGGAGGGAGCCCCCCCAGTGCTTAGGCCTTCACACACCCCTTACTTATCACACTCCCAGTGACCTGGAACAGAGCCCAGCAGGCTCCCATCCTGCAAGCAGAACCCAGGTGTCCGGGTGCTCCCCCCCCCGCTGACACCCCCCCTTACCCTTGGAGAGACATGTGTACACACGTGACCCCTATCTTTCAGCTGCCCAACCAAGGCCTTCCTAAAGCGGCCTGGCATTCCTTGGGGTCTCTCTCTCTCTCTCTCTGTGTGTAGGAGATTGTAAGATCATTGGGGCAGAGTTCTCCCTCTTCCCACCCATTCCAAAAATAAACACCACTTCCCTGTGGATCTGAAATGGGGCGTTTGCTCGTTATATAAAATCCAGAGGCCTGAATTGCAGAACCTTCTTCTCCAGCAGGAAATCTCAGCTCTTTCTCTCCTGCCCCGCTTTGGCTAATTAATAGGAGATCCAGGCCAATAGGTTGCTATTTGTAGTTTCTCAGGAGTTAAAAGTTTCATGCAGGGGTGGAGGAGAGATCCCTTGCCAGGTGTGTGTCTGCGTGTGTTGAGATGCATCTTCACCTGGGCACAGGTGCGAGCTTCTCTTACTTGTGGTTGGGGGTTCCAGGGTTGGCCGGTTGCTTTACGGAGCAAAACTAGGCCCCTATAATTTAGGAACAGAGGCACTTATATTGGGTCAGAATGTGACTCCCTGTAGCTCCATTGTGTCTGCACTGGTTGGCAGCAGCTCTCCAGGGTTTCAGGCAAGGTTCTCTCCCAACCCCACCTGAAGATGCTGCTGAGTGGTGGTACGGCTAATATTTAGATTTGATAACACAACTTTTCTGTATAAGTCTACTGAAAGCAGCAGCTTGCCACTGAAAGAAAATAAATGCAGATCATTGCATCATTACGGCGACAATCAAATGTGGCTAAATTGTTTCAGAATGTAACAATCCGCCAAATAACATTGTTTGATTATGTGCTTGAACCAGGGACACCCTGTCCCACTAGGCTACTTCCCCCTAGATTGCAAGCTGAATCAAGCCATTGGGCCACCTAGTGCATTACTGACTGGCAGCAGCAGGGGGAGGGTCTTTGCCGGGGCTACCTGGGAAATGAACTCGGGACCTTCTGGATGCAAGGCAGGTGCTGTACCAGGAAGCTACAGCTCTTCCTTTAAAACTGAAACCAAGATTCCGGTCCTCATGGTTCTGAATTAAAGGCTGCTTTAAACTAGAATCCATCTGCAGAGTCAGTCTGTTGGCCACCTGGCTCAGGACTGTTTACTCTGACTGGCAGCTGCTCTCCCGAGTTTGAGGTGGAAGATATTCCCAGCCATACCTGGAAAAGGGGAAGATGAAACCTGGGGTGTTCTGTATTCAGGACGGATTCTCTGCCATGGAGCTATAGCTTTTGGCCCCAGCTGGTTAATGACTCTGATCTACTGATCCACTGGGAGATTGGGATCTACTGGGAGACCACTGGGTGGTTTGCAACAGATCTGCAAGGATTTCTTACTCCCGCTACGTTAAATGACTTTTCTTCCCATCCCCGCCATTAGGCTTCTGTAATGAAGAAAGCTTGATGTAACTAGGAACAGATTTTTGGGGAGATATGGAAGGGCCCTCAGCTCAATCCTAGTACAGTCGTACCTTGGAAGTCAAATGGAATCTGTTCCGGAGGTCCGTCCGACTTCCAAAACATTTGGAAACCAAAGCGCGGATTCTGATTGGCTGCAGGAAGCTCATGCAGCCAATCAGAAGCTCCGTTTGGCTTCCAAAAATCGTTCGAAAACTGGAACACTCACTTCCAGGTTTGCAGCGTTCAGGAGCCAAAACGTTCAAGAACTAAGGCTGTTCGAAAACCAAGGTATGGCTGTACTTGAAACAAATCTCTGTGCCCCATCGTGCCACTTCATTCTAACTTGGCTCACTCTCTTGAGCTGTCCATGGACTATAGCCCAGTGGTAGAGCATCTGAAGTTCTCGGCTTCAACCCCTGGTATCTCCAGGTAAGGCTGGGGAGGGGGTGTCCCTTGCCTAATATCCTGGAATATCTGCTGCCAGTCAGTGTGGACAATACTGAGCTAGATACACCAGTGATCTGGCTCTGTAGGGGATTAGAATGAGGAAGGGGAGAACTGCCACCTTGAGCTGCTTGGAGGGAAATGTGGGATAAAAAAGAGATAAATAAACATTTAAGGCAGCCCTTTATTCAAGATCATGAGGACTGGTATCTTAGGGGTTGTTTGAAAGCGAAGAATCACAGCTCAGAGGTAGAGCACCTGCTTGGCATGCAGAATGTCGCAGGTTCAACCCCTGGCATCTCCTGGTAGGGCCTGAAACCCTGGAAAGCTGCTGTTGCCAGCCAGTGTAGGCAGTACTGAGTTAGATACACCAATAGTTTGACTCTGTCTGTATAAGGCAGCCTCCTGCGATTACCGACAGTTGAATGCGAGAGCTCAGATCTTTCTTTCCTTTTTTAACAACCCCATTGCACTTGCAATGTGATAGGAAATGTTCTGTATTTACAGCATTTTGGCACAAATACTGATTCTGGGTCAAGGGATGACTGTGTGAATCGTTCCTTAAAATGGGAAGGGGGAGGAAGGTCCTCAGCTGCTTATGAGTCCTTTGGTTGTGGGATCTATCCTGACTCCGGGAAGAATGGGCTAGATCGGAGCAGGAGCCAAATCTGAGCCTCCCTATACAGGAGCAGTCTACCTTGGAGTGCCCTGCTTGTGATCTTCCTCCCACTTGCTTTGTGGGGAAAAGACTGTGGCTCTAGTCCTTTGTGGCACCTACCAGATTGGACTGGGTATGTCTGTCCCCCCGCCTGAAAACCCTGGAGAGAGTTATTGCTGCCAGTCAGTGCAAACAATACTAAGCTAGGCAGGGCAATGATGCTAGTGTGGGGAGGTTTCTGTGTCGGCCTGGAGGATTCCCTGGCTTGGGTCAGAAGTCCTTATCTTGCAGAATGGCCTGTTGAGGAAGTGAACAATAGAGAAAAACATTAGAGGGGGGTCTGTTTCCTGCAGATGGTAAAAGCAGGATTTTGCTCCTTGCTCTCCCCTGCTATCATCCTTATGTATGGGCAAGACACACCCTCCATCCACATCTACCCGCTCTGCAAAGAATAATCTAAATAGGTTGCTTTTAATATTGCATTTTATTTTATTTATTCCGTACAATATATACACTGTTTGATTGTAACAACAACAACCCTCAAAGCAGTTCATAATTAAGATGACACAGTAAAACGATCAAGGGAGTGAATTAGCCACAATCATTTTAGACTTTGGAAAAGTTAAAAGAACGACAGATCAAAACTCGTATCAGCTTTCAAAGTATCTGGCTAGGCTTGCCAAACAAAAATGTTTTTAGCAGGAGCTGAAAAGGGTTTATAGCTACAGAGGTAGTCAATAGGCAGGGAGTTCCGAAGTCCATAGCTGCCACCCTAAAATACTGAGCTCTTGCAAACGTTGCAGCATGCCTTGCGACTTTGCATACATGTTTAATTTTATTTGTGTCACACCTTTCCACATTTCAAGCCATGCTCAAGACAGCTTGCAACGCGAAAAATATACATAACTATAACATAGCATGTGTAGTCATAAACAATAAACCAAACATCGAAAAATACTCAACCAAACGGAACGGTTTCCACATAAATCACAAGATCTGAAATATAGATACACAAAAGCCAACAGCAAAAACACCCCACCCATTAAAACCCTCCCCCAAACAACACCCCAGCCAAAAAGTCTGTTCAGCAGCCTCCGCTTTTGTAGCTGGAGTCAGTCCAAGCTCCGCCCTCCCAGGCCAGGTGGGGAAAGGTGTGCGAGGCAGGGAGCAGGTCTCCCAGGACCCACAGCTAAGATGGTCCTTAGGGTGGAGGGTGGGCCGTGAATAAAGAAAGAATGAAGTATCAGCTTCTATTTTGGGGGGGGGGGAGGAAATAAGAAATTAAACCAGGGGTCAGCAAACTTTTCCAGCAAGGGGCCAGTCCACTGTCCCTCAGACCTTGTGGGGGGCCGGACTATATTTTGGAAAAACAATAATGAATGAATTCCTATGCCCCACAAATAACCCAGAGATGCATTTTAAATAAAAGCACACATTCTACTCATGTAAGAACACGCTGATTCCCGGACCATCCGTGGGCTGGATCCGGCCCCCGGGCTTTGGTTTGTCTACCCATGAATTAAACTTAAGGTTGCAAATGCTGGGATGGCCCTAGTGTCCGGAAAGCTTCAAATTTATTTATTATTTCTCAAAATCTATATACCACTTGGTTGTTAAAAAAACCCAAAACCTCAATGTGGTCTATGAAAAGTATAAAGCAAAAGATAATTATGAGTAAGAACCATTAAAAAAATAAATAAACCAGCAATGAACAAAAAAACATACCAGTGTTCTAGATATCTGGACTGGCTTGTCAAAACAAAAACGTCTTTAGCAGGCACTGAAAAAAGTACAGTGAAGGAGCCCGTCTGATATCAAGAGGCAGGGAGTTCCAAAGGGCAGGTGCGGCCTCTGATTGCTGGGCGTGACTCTGCTGGAGATTCCTGACGCAGATAGGCTAGACCTGATCCTGGGCCTTCCGCTGTTCATTCCTTCCTATTTCTCCCATTTGTCCTTTCCTTTTGCTTAGAACAATCGCCAACTCTTTGGGGACGCTTTGAATATATATTCTTCTGTGGTTTTGCAAGTCCTGTCCCAAGGGTGGGTAAAACCTGAGACCCTCCCAGTATTGTGGGACTCCAAATCCCATCAGCCCTAGGAGCTGGCAGTCAGGGATGATGGGAGTTGTATTCCAGCAATATCCAGGGAGCCTCATCTTCCCTGCCCCGGTTTATGGGGTGTTTCTCCCTCTTGTTCCCATGTGGCTGAGAGTCAGCGATTCCTACTGGTCACTGGAGAACCCCAGTTTCTTGTCTTGGATTTTGTGGGGTGATATCGCTCTGAACCCAGGAAGGGGGGCTCCTTTCTGATACAGGAGTGGAGATCTAGCTCCCCTTCCCACTGCCAGCCCCAGTTTCCTTGGCGGCAGGCGGAAGAGGGATGCCGCTGGCAGAGAAGTCTCTCCTGACGCATGACAAGCCGTTCCTCAGTGCCAGAGGCTCCCGGGGGCACAGAATGCAGACATCTGCCAAGTCAACTCTCTCTTCACTGCCATCTGTGCAGGATGAGCCCACGCACATCCTTCAAGTCTTGGGAATGGGAGGCTGGGAGGAACGGCTGGAGAGGTCCTTGCCGGTGCTGCCGGTTGGTGCTGGGGACCCCGAATTGAGAAGGAGGGGCATGGAAATCCTGGCTGAAACCCCAGATAGCTGCTGCCAATCAGTGTAAACAGTACCGACCTAGAAGGACAACCATTGGTCCAAAACTTACTGAAGCAGTGTGTGTTAAAATAAAGTGCAAATGATTACAAACTTGGGTCAACAAAAAGTGATAAAGCAATTACTATGCAGTTGAATAAAAGCATCCCAGTGTGTTGGCAGTGGATGCCATGGAGCAGTGAGTTTGCCTATGGAACTCGCTGCCACAAGGTAGATGGTGAGGAGTCCCTAGGTTAGATGACTTTGAAGAAGATTGGACCCATTACCTACTAAGGCCTGTTAGTCTCTATGGCCATATAGAGTCTGTTGCCTGATATACTTGGTCATCTGATTTAGCATGGCATTTTTCGGTATCCTATGAGGCTGAGACTGGCTGGCAGACAGCAAAGTTGATAGGTGAATTGGATGCTGCCCTGGGCTCCTTTGGAAGGAAAGGGTGTAAATTAAATTAATAAATAATAATTATTATTAAGAATGATGCTTCTCCTTACACGGGAACTCACCCATGCCCTATGTGCTGCAGACTCCAGATTCCCAGAGGGGATGGTACCACTATTTGGGGGGTGATGGGATTCCCTAGGGGGGTGCTGAGAGGCAGCAGGGCACGGATGCCAATGCCAACCAGACTTTCAAAAGTTGGTTTCCCTGCCTCAAGCTCACCAGTTTTGTTGAATTAATCAACCACAAAGTTTTAACTTTGAACAAACGTCTGATTAATTGTTTCATTGTGTTACGATCTTCCTTCGTTGGGCATGCAAACCGCTGTTCCAAATAATGCTTTTTCGTGGAGGTAGGGGGGCACTGCGGATGTGTTTATGGAACTGGGGGGGGGGGGATGACAGTCCCCTCAAATAAATTGGGAACCAATGAAGCAGAGCCTGCCTTGTTTTGTTAGCCTGGGCTGGAGATTGCTGTCCGTTCTTTCCATTCTCCGCAATCCAAACTTCGCAGGTCAGCCATAAACTTCCCCCCAGGCCAGGATAGGAAGGAAGTGCCGGGAGGGGCGCTCCATCTGCAAGCCCTGGGCATATCCTGCCTTGAGTAGGGCTGTGGTGTCAGGCTTGTTTTCAAGTTAGGGGCTGGGACTGCCTCCCCCCAAGTCTGTTGGCACCTATCTTGCCTTCTCTTCTACACAACCCCTCCCCATGAAATCACAGTTTGGTGGTGGGGAAAGGGACCCAGGAGTCCTGCGGCTCACCCCCTTCCCCAGGCCTCATTTCCTAGCTGGCTTTGGTGGTGATGGGGAGGTTTGGCTCCGTTTTAAGTTCCTCCCCTTTGTAGGTCTTAGGAGCTCCTTAGCACTTGCCCATCTATGTACCTCAGTATTGTCCACACTGGCTGGCAGCAGCTCTCCAGCATTTCAGGCAGCCCTGTCTGGGGATGGCAGGGGTTGAAGTCCGAAACTTCTACTTGCCATGCTACAGCTTAATCTAAAAATAAAACCAGGTTCTAGTCTTCATGGTTCTGACTGAAGGGTTGGTATAAACAGGGACATGTGCAGACCACTGGGCTATCTTGCTGGCTGCTGCCTGCACTGACTGGCAGCAGTGGCTTCCGGGTTTGAGACAAGGGGTCTTTCCCGGCGTCGGGAAATGTTTTGGAAGTCGAACGGTCTTCTGGAACGGAGGTTCGACTGTACGACTTTTAGAAGATATCTGAAGGCAGCTGTGTACAGTGGTACCTCAGGTTAAGAACTTGATTCGTTCTGGAGGTCCGTTCTTAACCTGAAACTGTTCTTAACTTGAGGTACCACTTTAGCTAATGGGGCCTCCTGCTGCCACTGTTGTGCGATTTCTGTTCTCATCCAGAAACAAAGTTCTTAACCCGAGGTACTGTTTCTGGGTTAGCGGAGTCTGTAACCTGAAGCATATGTAACCCGAGGTACCACTGTATAGGGAAGCTGCTAATATTTGATGTTTTATTGCATTTTTATATCTGTTGGAAAGGGATGCAGGTGGCGCTGTAGTCTAAACCACAGAGCCTAGGACTTGCCGATCAGAAGGTCAGAGGTTCAAATCCCTGCGACCGGGTGAGTTCCCGTTGCTCGGTCCCTGCTTCTGCCAACCTAGCAGTTCGAAAGCACGTCAAAGTGCAAGTAGATAAATAGGTACCACTCCGGCGGGAAGGTAAACGGTGTTTCCGTGCGCTGCTCTGGTTCGCCGGAAGCGGCTTCGTCATGCTGGCCACATGACCCGGAAGCTGTTCACCGACTCCCTCGGCCAATAAAGCGAGATGAGCGCCGCAACCCCAGAGTCGGCCACGACTGGACCTAATGGTCAGGGGTCCCTTTCCTTCTAACCAGGCTGGGATAGCAGGCTTGTTGGTTTTTGAATGTCTGATGTAGATTTTTTCAATTTTGTTGTTCTGTATGGGACAATGACAATTTAGGTTATTGTATCGTATCGTACCAGCAACTCATCCTAGCAAACGAACCCCGCGCATTTCAGGGGGTTGGGCAAGATGACCGCTTGGGTCCCTCTCAACCTGACAGTTCTTTGGGAGCCAAATCCAGGTGTGGCAGGAGCAGGCAGCAGGCTGGTTACGGTTGATTCGGGGTTTTTTGGGACGGGCCTCTGGGCTCCCAGCTGTCTCCCACACCCTGTTTCTGGCGGAGCTTTGCATCCCACAGGCCTCTCCAAGACATGATTGAACAAGGCCAGGCGGAAGCTGCGGCCTGCGAGCGATTTGGGAGCCGCCGCTTGGCTCTGAAGCCACCATACCCACACGAAACATGCCCCCCCCCCCGTTCGCCCAAAGAAGGAACAGTTGCTGCCAGCTGTGGCCGCCCATCCAAGGGAGCTGGGGAGCTCTGAGGCAAAGGCTGGGTGTTTGCTGTGAACAATGGAAGTGACGCATCCCAGAGTTGGGTGAGGAACAGGAGGTGGGCATGGATCAGTGGCAGAGCAGCCGCTAGGCAGGCCGAAGGTCCCCGGGTAGGGCGGGGAAGGGCTCCCTGCCCAAAACTCCGGAGCACTGCTGCCAGTCGGTGTAGACAGTATTGAGCTGGATGGACCCAGAGTCTGACTTGGTAGAAGGCAGCTTCCTACGTTCCTGTTTCAAAACCTTGAGAACTAGCATCTTAGCGGTCAGGCTTTTGGGAACCGCCTGGTTTTAAAGAAAGGACTCCTAATAGCTCTGTGCTGTTTTTACTCTCCGGATTTTAATAGGCTTGCTTTTTTATTGTTTTGGTTTTGTTTATTAAATTTGTATGCCTCCTTAAACCTCCAGGTCTCAGGGGAGATACAGCATAAAATCACAGAATATACAAAATGAAAACAATCCTATAACTCCCCCCAACACGTTTTAAAAGGGCATTGCATGTCAATCAGCCTAAGGCCTGGTTGAAGAGGAACATTTTTGCCTAGCGCCGAAAGATATATAAAATGATTTTTATATCGTTTTGATTGTGTCAGAGTTGAATTACCTTCCAACGATTAGCTTTTTAGCTGTTTTGTGTTTTCTCTGAGTTGCTTTAATTTGTTCCAAGCAACCTTAAGCCCTGGTCTGGGGAAAAGGTCGGATATAAATATATTCAATGCTTTTTCCCTTTCAAAATAATAATGTTTAGGGGTACTCTCATTTTCCTACTCATATTGAAATTCTGCCGCTCAGTGAGGCCGAACTTAGATTCACCAAATGTTTAGGGATCTGCGTCCCCACCCCACCCCCAGAAAAAAGCACTGAATACAGTGGTACCTCAGGGTACATATGCTTCAGGTTACATACGCTTCAGGTTACAGACTCTGCTAACCCAGAAATAGTGCTTCAGGTTAAGAACTTTGCTTCAGGATGAGAACAGAAATCGTGCTTTGGCGGCGCGGCGGCAGCAGGAGGCCCCATTTGCTAAAGTGGTGCTTCAGGTTGAGAACAGTTTCAGGTTAAGAACGGACCTCCGCAACGAATTAAGTACTTAACCTGAGGTACCACTGTATATTTATAATGCTAATAATTAACAATTATAATCAAATAAATAAATAAAGCAAATGCAATCCCAGGGCTCGACACCCCCCTCCCGCAAAGGGGGCTTGTTGGAACCATTACGGGAGGCTGTGGTTCTTGTAGGGGATTTGGAGCGTGGCCTGTTGGCCACGGCAGGGTCAAAGCTGGGTGAGGGAGCCGGCGGGGTTGTGGGCGGTGGGACTGTCTCTCCCTGTATGCCTCCTTCCCTCGTTGACCTTTCCATCCTGCTTGCTTCTCTGTTCTGGAAAAGGGAATGGAGAAGAAAAGGCCCTCTTGTCAGGGCGACACAGCTCCCCCCTCCCTTGCAGACCCACAGCGGGGAGGTGGCGGTCAAGGAAAGAACCAATTTTTCAGCTGTGTGAAGTACAGGAGAGCACAGGTTTGATCCCTGGCACGTCCTGGCTGAAAGGGCCTCCGTTCATGGGTTACAAAAGAATCAAGGGTCTGAGAAATTGCAGAAATTCCAACCCCTTCAATGCTGGAATATGCAAATGTCCCATACGGGGATTGAACCGTCAATGTTGCTGTTATCAGCACCACACTCTAACCAGCTGAGCTATCCAGGGAGTGTATTGTAGCATTGGAGGGGACCCTGAGGGTCATCTTGACCAACCCCCTGGTGAATAGACATTCCTCTGTGGCAACCGTTAACCCAGATTTAAGCTGCCATTTGGTACTTAGCTTATATATCTGAGTTTCTAACACGCTGCTGACTGTCAGAAGTGAGGTTACAGGGAAGGCCTTCTTGGTAGTGGCTCCCGCCCTGTGGAACACCCTCCCTTCAGATGTCGAGGAGATAAACAGCTATACAGTGGAACCTCAGTTTTTGAGCGTCTTGGAAGCCAAACGTTTCAGAACCCGGACGCCAAAAACCCGGAAGTAATTGCTTCCGTTTTCAAACGTGCCTCACAATTTTCGCCATTGAAATTGCTGGCAGCCCTTTGTGCCACGGCTGTCAAATGTTTTGGAAGTCGAACGGTATTCTGGAACGGAGGTTCGACTGTACGACTTTTAGAAGATATCTGAAGGCAGCTGTGTACAGTGGTACCTCAGGTTAAGAACTTGATGCGTTCTGGAGGTCCGTTCTTAACCTGAAACTGTTCTTAACTTGAGGTACCACTTTAGCTAATGGGGCCTCCTGCTGCCACTGTTGTGCGATTTCTGTTCTCATCCAGAAACAAAGTTCTTAACCCAAGGTACTGTTTCTGGGTTAGCGGAGTCTGTAACCTGAAGCATATGTAACCCGAGGTACCACTGTATAGGGAAGCTGCTAATATTTGATGTTTTATTGCATTTTTATATCTGTTGGAAAGGGATGCAGGTGGCGCTGTGGGTTAAACCACAGAGCCTAGGACTTGCCGATCAGAAGGTCAGAGGTTCAAATCCCTGCGACGGGGTGAGCTCCCGTTGCTTGGTCCCTGCTTCTGCCAACCTAGCAGTTCGAAAGCACGTCAAAGTGCAAGTAGATAAATAGGTACCGCTCCAGCGGGAAGGTAAACCGCGTTTCCATGCGCTGCTCTGGTTCGCCAGAAGCGGCTTAGTCATGCTGGCCAGATGACCCGGAAGCTGTTCACCGACTCCCTCGGCCAATAAAGCGAGATGAGAGCCGCAACCCCAGAGTCGGCCACGACTGGACCTAACAGTCAGGGGTCCCTTTACCTTTATATCTGTTGGAAGCCACCTAGAATGGCTGGGGCAACCCACGCAGATGGGCAGGGTACAAATAATAAAATTATTATTATTATTTAGACTCTTGATTTTACGGCCTCCCGTGATGGGGAGGAGAGACCCCAGTATAGATGGAGGCATTGCTTCTGTCATTTGGGAGGGGAGTTTTGCTGAGTCTGGGGTGCCCCTCGTTCAAGTGAGCCAGGGTGACTGTGTGGGGCCTCAGAGTGGGGCATGGACACCTGCCCAACAAGGCCCCTCTGTTCAGGGTGGCTCTTTGTGCCTTCGGTCTCTGGGGCAACGGGGCGCCTCCTCTAGCAGCTGGGTCAGGGTGGCATCTTCTGAAGCCGCCCTGTCTGGCATCTGGCGTGAGACTTCGCTGGGTCCAAGGCAGGGTGCTGGCCATCTCTCCGCCCCCACCCAGCAAACGGCCTTCCCCGGTTTCAAACGCCCTTTTGTGCTGGTGGAACAAAAGGTCCCCAGTGATTTGGTGGCGAGGGGGGAGGGGGAGCCAGGGCCTGGGCCTCCCAGCAAGGGGGAGGCGAGTGACGTCTCGGAGCCTCGGGGCAGCACCCAGGGACAGGCGTCCCTCCCAGGGGTGTCACAGTGGCGAAGGCAGCAGAGGCCCCACGTAGAAATCTTAGCAGAGAGGATCCCAGGGTTCTAGCGCTGCACGTCGGGGGTTCAATAGTTGTGATACTTGCACTGTAGGGGGTTAGTCTAGATGACTCTTAGGATCCCTTCCAGCTTGGCAATTCTGTGATTTAGCTGCACCTTGCTAATAGTTTGTTTGTTTTTCAAACAAAACTGGTTTTGAAATAATTGTAAAAAGTTGGTTTTTTTAGCCGATTAAATCACAGAATTGTAGACTTGGAAGGGGCTCTGAGGATCATCTAGTCCCGTGGTTCCCAACGTGGGGCACACGCCCCACAGGCAGGGGCAATTTGATTTTTAAAGGGGGGGGCAATTCGAGAATGCGTTAGACTACATTAAAGGTAAAGGTACCCCTGCCCGTACGGGCCAGTCGTGACCGACTCTAGGGTTGTGCGCCCATCTCACTTAAGAGGCCGGGGGCCAGCGCTGTCCGGAGACACTTCTGGGTCACGTGGCCAGCGTGACAAAGCTGCTCTGGCGAGCCAGCACCAGCGCAGCACACAGAAACGCCGTTTACCTTCCCGCTATAAAGCGGTACCTATTTATCTACTTGCACTTAAGGGTGCTTTCGAACTGCTAGGTGGGCAGGAGCTGGGATCGAACGACGGGAGCTCACCCCGCCGCGGTGATTCGAACCGCTGACCATGCGATCGGCAAGTCCTAGGCGCTGAGGTTTTACCCACAGCGCCACCCGCGTCCCGACTAGACTACATTAATGGCCTTTTAGGCTTCCTCTATGTGAATAGGAGTTCACTTTCTGAGTAATAGCCCGGTTTTGGCTGGGGAGGGCAGGATATAAATAAATGATGATGATGATGATGTCCGGCGGGGGGGCGGGGGCATCAGGGTTTTAGAGATGCTTTGGTAGGGCACTGATCTACTCCAAACCCCTGCCGGTGTCTTCTTGTTTTTTGTAAACAGCTTTATTATAATTCTTGCGAAATAAATAACCTGAAAACTCATCTTTCCCTCTCTTGTTTCTCCAGTGTGCCCCCCCCAAACCCCAAAACCTGATCAATGATACCCTGGGGTCACTGAGTGCAAACTCTTCACGTGCTCAGAAGTGCTCTCTCCATTGTCTCTTCGGACTCTTGGTGGTGCAGAATTGGGCCTTGGGTACATTGAGACAGAGGAAGCTGCTTTCTACTGAACCAGGCCACTGGCCCACCTGGCCTGATCTTGTTTACGCCATGCTTTCGGGTTTCGGGCAGGGGGTGCCTCCCCAGTTCTTCCTAGAGACCCCAGGCGTCGAATCAGGGACCTTCTGCATGCCAAGCAGAGCTGTGGATGGAGAAGACTCCTGATGAGAGTCTTCTGGGTTCTTCTGAAGGGGATGGCGGTGTTCTTGGGTGTCAGGAGCTGAGGAACATGTCAGCGAATGCTGCAATCCTCCCGAAAGGGGGGTGGAGGGTTGGCGCTGCAAATTTTGGTGCATCCCTAGGGAGTACAGGGTGGGGGTGCCAAGCTCGGAATAGCTACTTGCGTGGGAGCCTCTCTTTTGGTTTTTTGTTTTATTTGCACATAGGCAAAGGGAGGTGTGAAGATTGCACAATGTTTTAACCATAAAGTCTGGTAGCTGTGCGGTACAGAAGGAAGTCGGGGGGGGGGCATAGTTAGAACAGGGTGAATGTTGCAGCCTTGATTCTTCTTCTCTCCTCACCCGCTCCCTCCAAGATTGTTCCTCTGACGCTTTATCTCGCCTAGACGCCCATTCTGCCCCGCTTTTGGGAGCCACATTGGGCGTCTCAGAAAGATGAAGGGGCCATTTGGTACCCAGTTTATATATCTGAGTTTCTAAAATTGCTCGCTGCTGGAAGTGAAGTTACAGGGAACCAGAGGGCCTTCTCAGTGGTAGCACCCTCCCATCTGATGTCAAACAGATAAAGAACTACAGTGGTACCTCGGGTTACAGACGCTGCAGGTTACGTGTTTTTGGGTTGCGCACTGCACCGAACCGGGAAGTACCAGAACAGGTTACTTCCGGGTTTTGGCGCACATGCAGAAGCGCTAAATCGCGCTTGGCGCATGCGCAGAAGCACCGGGTTGCGATCTGTGTGTGCGCAGACATGGCGCTGCGGGTTGAAATGTGCCTCCCGCACGGATCACATTCGCAACCCGAGGTTCCACTGTATACAACTTTCAGAAGACGTCTGAAGGCATCCCTGTATCGGGAAATTGTTAAAGTTTGAAGCTTTATTGTGTTTTTATATCTGTTGGCAACCCGGTCAGATGGGCGGGCTCCAAATATAACAATACAGTGGAACCTCAGTTGCCGAACAATTCGGAACCCGAACGCTGACAACCCGGAAACGAATGCTTCCGTTTTCGAAAGCACCTCAGAGGTCAAATGGCTTCCGAGGTGTGTTTCTCCATATTTTAAAGGAATTTCCAGTCTTCCAGAACCGATTACATTTGACAACCTCGGGTTCCATACGCTTCAGACTCTGCTAACCCAAAAATAGTACCTCAGGTTAAGAACTTTGCTTCAGGGTGAGAACAGAAATCGCACGGTGGCAGCAGGAGGCCCCATTAGCTAAAGTGGTGCTTCAGGTTAAGAACAGTTTCAGGTTAAGAACGGACCTCCGGAATGAATTAAGTACTTAACCCGAGGTACCACTGTAATGATAACAACAACAACAACAACTATTTAACAGCCTCCCTAGCTTATATATCTGAGTTTCTAACATTGCTCTTACGATGTCATTATGTCCTTAAATCATGCTATGGTGAGGTGAGGTGAGTGGAGACAGTGGAAAGAATGAGATTCCCACCTGAAGATGCTTTTAAAGCAGGGGTTGGCAAGGTTTACTCCAGTGGAGATCCCTCTGTGGGCCGGATCGTGCGCGTGCCCATGATTTCCGGCATCTGTGTTTGTGCAGGCGCGATTTCCGGTGCCGCAGAAGTGAGTCCCCACGCCGCGCTTTGCTGGTTTGGTGCAGCACATGGAGACTCGCCAAGTGGGTGGCCCGGTTTGGGGGCAGCTTGGGGCCGGTTAAACGACCGCTGTGGGCCGCTTGTGGCCCATGGGCCTTAGGTTGTCGGCCCCTGTTTTAAAGTGTCAAGGCCTAAAACACACTTGATGATTTCTCTCTTTGTCACCCTGCTGGAAGGGGAAGAGTTGCCTCGATGTTTCTAGGGCGGCCTTTTGGGTTTCCGTAGCAACCAGGCAGGAGAGACAAGGTGTGTCTCTTCTGCATCAATAGATTTTTGATGGGTGCTCTCCCCCCCTCCTAGCTTTCCCATGAAAATTCCCTGGAATAAGGTTTGCTGCTGAGGGGGCAGAATATGCATTTGGGGCCTGGTGGGGAGGAAGGGCCCCCTCTCACAGCCAGTGGCCCAATGGAGGAGTGTGGCCTTGAGCCCAGACTTAGCCCCAGAATGTGTGGGATGAGGAGACTGTCCTCTGAGCATGTACAAAGGGGTTTTTTTGGGGGGAGAAGGAGCACGCTGCATGAAAACGTTAATGTTTTGTATGATAATTGTTCTTCTTCTTTATGGCATAATGCATATTTTTTGAAAATTTGAAAGTACGACCAACGAAACATCGAGCAAAAATATGCCATAGGAAAGAAGAATAAAAATAAAGGATTTTTAAAAATGAAGTTTAAAAAAAAGAATGAATAGTTTCAAATATACTCCATGGTGGCATGCATCAAGTGTTCAAAAACATTGCCAGATAAAATCGTATTTAGTAGTCTGTTTGTGTTATATATTGTATGTATAATGTGGGGTAATATATTTATGTTTTTAAATGCAAAACAAGTTACCTTTTAAGTAACTAAGTGACTGCTAATAAGAATAAGAATAAGAATAATACAGAAAAGCTTCTCTTCTTCCCGCCCCCCAAGCTGAGAATTAGAGACAAGTCAGAAGTCCAGAGCCCCCAAATCTATTTTTAAAAGAAAATTAAAATGCGCTGCCTTTGCATCTGTTGCCATCTTGACTTTACTGGGTGATTTAGTTATTTTTAATGATCTGACAATATGACTTTGCTCTGAGGATGCCTTTGTAGGTGTGAAAAGGCAGCTGTAGCTGTTTTTAATTATAAATAATTCCAAAGCGTTGGCTGCACTGCAGTGATAACTCAGAAGCCTCATCACCCCCGTTCCTGCTTACCGATATTGTTCGTGTTATTAATTTACAGCTTGCCTTTTTCAGAAAAGCGCACGAGCCGTCCTCCCATGAAATCAGGGTAACACAAAGCGCACACGTCCCCTCCTCTATCTCAGGGGTATAGAACACTTGCTAGGCATGTAGGAGGTCCCTGGTTCAACCCTTGACAGTTCCAGGTAGGTCTGGGAGAGACTCCCTGCCAGAAACCCTGGAGAGCTGCTGCTGCTGCTGCCAGTCAGTGTAGACAGTACTAAGCTAGATGGGCTCAGTGGTTTGCATCCTTTCTCCAAAAATACATTTCCATTTTCTTTCCGTAAATATACTTTTAAATTTTGTTTTGTAATGTATATAAAACAGAGAACCAAAGTTAAGAGCTGAAAGTTAAAAGATGAAAAGCAAAGCTATAAAACAGGCACGGAGAATTGAGTCCGATTGCCCGTGGGTTCAAATAACAAAGTCCAAGTAAAGAATATTTGTGTCATCTGATTATCTGGTTCCAGACTTGCCAAGCTTGGGATAAGAGTTGTCTTGAAAATGTTGGCTCTGTTGCGCATGTAATAAAGGAATACCAAATCATGTTAAAAGGGCCTGGTCCTTGTCAAAATACCAAATTATGCGTAATTTTATCCATTCTAGCTCTGTTCCAGAGTGATTGGTACCAAACACCCAGAGTGAGATTTTGGGCCATTTCCCACTGAGTTGCAAATAACTATGCCAAGATCATATAGGACACCAATTCTTTTGGCACTATATCTACATTGGCACCATCAGAAACATTAATTTTGGACAGCAAGCCATGGTTTCTTTAGTAACCTGTCTCGTTTCCATCAAAATTAAGTTCCAGGAATCTTGCGTCGACTTACCGGTACATTCACATCCTAAATAGAATAGAATTTATTATTTATACCCTGCCCATCTGGCTGGGTTTCCCCAGCAACTCCGGGCGGCTTCCAACAGAGTATTAAAATACAGTGGTCTGTTAAACATTAAAAGCTTCTCTAAAGAGGGCTGCCTTCAGATGTCTTCTAAAAGTTTGGTAGTTGTTGTTCTCTTTGACATCTGATGGGAGGGTGTTCCACAGGGCGGGCGCCACCACCAAGAAGGCCCTCTGCCCGGTTCCCTGTAACTTCACTTCTTGCAGTGAGGGAACCGCCAGAAGGCCCTCAGAGCTGGACCTCCGTGTCCGGGCAGAATGATGGGGTGGAGATACTCCTTCAGGTTTACTGGACCGAGGCCGTTTAGGGTTTTAAAGGTCAGCACCAACACTTTGAATTGTGCTCGGAAGCATACTGGGAGCCAATGTAGGTCTTTCAAGACCAGTGTTATGTGGTCTCGGTGGCCGCTCCCAGTCACCAGTCTAGCTGCTGCATTCTGGATTAGTTGTAGTTTCCAGGTCACCTTCAAAGGTAGCCCCACGTAGAGCGCATTGCAGTAGTCCAATCAGGAGATAACTAGAGCATGCACCACTCTGGCGAGACAGTCTGCGGGCAGGTAGGGTCTCAGCCTGCGTCCCAGATGGAGCTGGTAAACAGCCGCCCTGGACACAGAATTGACCTGTGCCTCCATGGACAGCTGTGAGTCCAGAATGACTCCCAGGCTGCACACCTGGTCCTTCGGGGGCACAGTTGCCCCATTCAGGACCAGGGAGTCCCCCACACCCACCTGCCCCCTGTCCCCCCAAAACAGTACTTCTGTCTTGTCAGGATTCAACCTCAATCTGTTAGCCGCCATCCATCCTCCAACCGCCTCCAGACACTCACACACGACCTTCACCGCCTTCACTGGTTCTGATTTGAAAGAGAGTTAGAATGTACCAAGTTCATTGCAGCAACAATCTCCAACCATTAGGTGATATGGAAGGAAGCGATTCTGACATTTGCAAAGGAGTGCGATACCATCTGTGTAGCAATTTCAAGGTGTTTTCCCTAAGAAAACTGGGAACGGATGTTAAGGGTTGCTATTTCCAAACTTTCAAACTTGTGGTTTTCTCTCCCTCCAGACCCTGGCTGGGCATCAATCAATCGCGGAGTGCTGGTCTGCGACGAATGTTGCAGCGTCCATCGCAGTCTGGGGCGCCATATATCCATCGTCAAGCACCTTCGTCACAGCCCTTGGTCGGCCACCTTGTTGCAGGTGAGTGGGGGCACCTTTTGGGATGCGGGCGGAGGGACAGTGGCATCCCCAGAATGGTGGCACAAAGCTGGTTTTTTTTTACAAAAAATTCTTTATTAATTTAAAATAAATACATGTATGAAAAACAGACGTACATACAAGTAAACAAACAAACATACAATCAAACCAATAACAGAAAAATCAAACAAACCATCGCTCTTAAGATATAAGAAGGTTAATATAATTATCATCATATATACTCCTGGTATTGAACACAATTATAACATTTATAGAAAAGAAATTTAAAACTGACTTCCAGTTAATCTCACTGAACTTTGTCTATCCATTACTTTATACCGTACAGTTACGTATTTCTCATATAATTTCTTTTTACCTCCCTACAAACTTATATTTATACAATACAGGGATCAGTCTAATTCTGCCAAGATGTTTCCTTTTATTCCATAGTTTTCTAAATATTCTTTAAAGATTCTCCAATCCTTATAGACTTGTTTTGGTTGGCTGATTTTGAAGCGTAGTCTGCTATTACCGTATTGGCCCGCATATAAGCCGCATCTGAATATAAGCCGCATCCGAATATAAGCCGCAACTTTAAAATTCAGCGGCTTTAGGGATGTTTGGGAACAGCAGGAGGGCTGAGCACCATTGCCCCGTGGTCCTGGGCTGCTTTCTGGGGGGGTGGGGAGCTGCGCCACTTTGCCGGAGGCGTAAGGTCATGAATATAAGCCACACTTTAACTTTTCACGATCAGAATTTGGAAAAAAAGTGCAGCTTATATTCAGGCCAATACAGTATTATTATTATTATTATTATTATTATTATTATTATTATAACATTTGTATACCACCCTATGCCTGTAGATCTCAGGGCAATTTACAACCTAAAATTACAATATAAAAAAAGACAAAATATTCCATAATCCATATGCAGAAATGGTGAAACTTACCGGAAGAATAAGAAATCAAGATAGCAAACTTTCTATAAAAGAATGGAAATGGTTTATTGAATATTTACAGATAAATTGTAAACAGATTTAAAACACTGGCAGGATTATTGTAATAACCTGCTGTTTCATAAGGTATATATTTAAAGAAGATGAATGAATGAACAAATTAAGTTAATTTGGATATGCAGAAGATATTAAAAATAAATTTAAGGAACCGCAGACAGTGGGGGAAGGAAGTCAAGTTTTGAAATGTCAAAATGGTTGTAAAATCAGTGAAATGTATAAAGGCCTGGTTAAAGAGGAATTGTAATCTCCTTGGGGGCAGGGGCCTGTCTCTTCCATCTCTCTTTCCGGCACACCAAAATGCAATAAAAAAAATTATTAAAAGGATCCCCAGTGAAGGAAGGTTGCAGTGTTCAAATTAGAAAGAAGGCAAATCAGAGGCGATGTGAAAGAAGCTTCTAAACTTGCATATGGCATAATTGTGTGTCCATGCGCTGGAACTCATAGACATCCAACGCAGCTGAGTGTTGGGTGATTTGGGACAGACCAAAGGCAGGACTTCTTTACACAGTTAAACTGTGGAACTCCCTGCTGCATGAGGCAGTGACAGCCACTGAGTTGGATGCCTTTAAAAGAGAAATGGACTAATTCATGGCGGAGGAGGCTATCAATGGCAACTAGCCACAGTGGCTACTATCTGCCTGCACAGTCAGAGGCAGAAATGCTTCTGAATACCAGTTGGGACACGGGTGGCGCTGTGGGTTAAACCACAGAGCCTAGGACTTACCGATCAGAAGGTCGGCGGTTTGAATCCCCACGACGGGGTGAGCTCCCGTTGCTCGGTCCCTGCTCCTGCCAGCCTAGCAGTTTGAAAGTACGTCATGTGCAAGTAGATAAATAGGTACCACTAACGGTGTTTCCTTGCGCTGCTCTGGTTCACCAGAAGCGGCTTAGTCATGCTGGCCACATGACCCGGAAGCTGTACGGCCAATAAAGCGAGATGAGCGCTGCAACCCCAGAGTCGTCCACGACTGGACCTAATGGTCAGGGGTCCCTTTACCTTTACCAGTTGATGGAAGGAAGCCACAGCAGGCAAAAGTGCTCTCGTGTTTGGGTCCTACTTGAGAGTTTTGTACTGGGGCATCTGTTTGGCTACCATGAGAACAGGATTCTGGCGTAGGGGGCCCTCTTTGGCCTGATCCATCAAGCTCTCCTTATGTTCCTAAACAAGTTTTGCTCAGCTTTGGGGCTGGGGGGGACCGGGCCACAGTCTTTGCAGGAGTTCTGGGGGCACTGGGGAGGCAGACCATGTAATCATTCAGAGAGGACATTCAAGGCCTGTATTGTTAAAAAGCAATGAACAGCAGGTATTAAAAGCAATCGAAAGGTACGGTAATTACGAGCTGCAACATGCCGAAAAGGACACATATTTTGATCTCCACATTCTACACGCCTGGATGACATAATAATAATAATAATAATAATAATAATAATAATAATAATAATAATTTATTTATACCCCACCCATCTGGCTGAGTTTCCCCAGCCACTCTGGGCGGCTTCCAATAGAGTGTTAAAAACAATACAGCATTAAATATTAAAAACTTCCCTAAACAGGGCTGCCTTCAGATGTCTTTTAAAGAGAAGACAGCTGCTTATTTCCTTCACATCTGAAGGGAGGGTGTTCCACAGGGTGGGCGCCACTACTGAGAAGGCCCTCTGCCTGGTTCCCTGTAACCTTACTTCTCGCAATGAGAGAACCGCCAGAAGGCCCTCAGCGCTGGACCTCAGTGTCTGGGCTGAACGATAGGGGTGGAGACGCTCCTTTAGGTATACTGGACCGAGGCCGTTTAGGGCTTTAAAGGTCAGCACCAACACTTTGAATTGTGCTCGGAAACGTACTGGGAGCCAATGTAGGTCTTTCAATACCAGTGTTATGTGGTCTCGGCGGCCGCCTCCCAGTCACCAGTCTAGCTGTCGCATTCTGGATTAGTTGCAGTTTCCAGGTCACCTTCAAAGGTAGCCCCACGTAGAGCGCGTTGCAGTAGTCCAAGCGGGAGATAACTAGAGCATGCACCACTCTGGCGAGACAGTCCGTGGGCAGGGAGGGTCTCATCCTGCGTACCAGGTAGACAGCTGCCCTGGACACAGAATTAACCTGCGCCTCCATGGACAGCTGTGAGTCCAAAATGACTCCCAGGCTGCACACCTGGTCCTTCAGGGGCACAGTTACCCATTCAGGACCAGGGAGTCCCCCCCACCCGCCTGCCCCCTGTCCCCCCAAAACAGTACTTCTGTCTTGTCAGGATTCAACCTCAATCTGTTAGCCGCCATCCATCCTCCAACCGCCTCCAGGCATGTGCCTATAGCAGGCGCTGAAAACGAATACACCAACTTCAACAGGCAGGGAGTTCCACAGAGGTTGGTTTCTTACAAGCATGTTAAAAGGAGAATTTATTCTGGCACCTGTAACAAAAAGCAGTTCCACAGGCCAAAGCAGTCAGATGAACGTCGATGCAACAAGGTGATCCTGCAGGTAAACTGGCCATTTCCCTGTTGATTTTTCTCTCCTCCTTTTTTTCTTCCCACTCTCCCAATCCCTGCCCTCCGGTCCTCAGATGGTGCACACCCTCGCGAGTAACGGTGCCAATTCTATATGGGAACACTCGCTGCTTGATCCGGCGCAGGTCCAGAGCGGGAAGCGTAAGGCTAACCCACAGGATAAAGTCCAGTGAGTCCTGGTGGATTGGAGGAGGGGGTAGACGGGGAGAGGTTGGGGGGGGGTACCTACCTGGGGAGATGTGGGGCTCATTCCCCCAAGGAAGAATGGCAGTGGGCATTGACCATTCTGTAATTTTTGTGGGGGTTACGGGGTGCGTAGAGAAGGGAGGGGCCTGCTGGATGATGCCAGCTGTAATTATGATTTTCTGGTACATCCCTAACAGTAGCACCTTAGAGACCAACTAAGTTTGTTAATGGTATGAGCTTTCGTGTGCATGCACACTTCTTCAGATACACATTCTTCAGGTGTGTATTTGAAGAAGTGTGCGTGCACACGAAAGCTCATACTAATAACAAACTTAGTTGGTCTCTAAGGTGCTACTGGAAGGAATTTTTTATTTTGTTTCGACTACAGCAGACCAACATGGCTACCTACCTGTAACTGGTACATCCCTGTCTTACTCAGAATGTCAATGTTGGACCATTTAGCCTCCACTGACAACTCATTCTTAACTGGAACCATTTAAAAAAATAATCATTGTTTGACAGTTACTAACAACTCCACTGCCCCAGATAAGATTGCTGCAAATCGTAACAATCTGCAAGAAAATACAACTTAGTGTAAAATTGCAATATTTCTTCTAAAAACCTCTCAAAATCTACTTGAATTTGCTTTCGTGGGATGTCAATATTACATAGGAGCAGCCAGTTTTCCCAGAATTGTTTTATGTATTCACTTGCAATTCTGGCTCTTGAGGCATCGTTTTTTTTGCCACTGTAGCCAAATCCCAAATTTTATTAAGCATTCATTCCAAGAATGTAACTTTTGAGCCATTAGCAGATAGGATGTAAGTCCCTTAAATGTTCTTTGCATGTGATAGGCAGTGTACAGTTGAGCAGTATCGACGCTGGATCTAAGGGAAAATCGCATTTCAATATTTTTCTTATCATTTTTATCACCCATCTGGAATTGGAAGGTAGATCATGCAACCCAAAGGATGAGAGCAGCTCAATTTTAAAGCTCTTCCTTTAACTCTGTACAGAGTTAAATCTGCTTTTGCCAACCTGATGGCTTCTCATAGGTTTTGGACTACATCTCCCATCAGCCCTAGGCAGCCTGGCTTTGTCTTGGACTGCACCTGTGCTGATTGGGAGTTGTAGTCCAAAACCTCTGAAGAGCGCTAGGTTAGGGACAGCTAGGTTCTACACACTCTCCCAAGGCCTCTCTGATCACCGAATCATAGACATGTAGAGTTTTAAGGGACCCTGGGGGTCATCTAGTCCAACCCTCTGCAACACAGGAACCTTTTGCTTAACATGGGACTCGAACCCACAACCCTTTGATTAAGAGTTTCATGGTCTACCGACTGAGCTATCCCTTATGCCTCTATTCTTTATCTGTGGCCGTATTCCTGGCCTACTCAGACATCTCAGCCTCCCGCAAGGGCCCTTTTAATAGTTCTGCAAACGAAGCGGGGAACTAATTTTGAACTTGCTGACTGCAGCAGAGAGAGGAGAGACTCAAGAGCTCTGTCTATTTTGGAGCGGACGTCTGAAAGGGTTGGAAAAGGAGCAGGACCAGCTCCGGTTGCAGAAGACACCCGACAAAGTCATAACTCCGCCTTTGCCAGATGTTTCAGACTACAACTCCCATCATCCCCAGCAGGCATGGCTATCTGACGCTGGGGCTGATGGGAATTGTAGTGCAAAGCATCCAAAGGGCAGGCAGAAGCGGAGTTAAGATTTCCATGAACACCGTCGGTCATTTCCACACTTCACCCAATAACTTAGAGGGCTCAAACTCTTTCAGAAATGATGTGTGGGTCGTCTGAGGAGGTAAGGAACTCACAGATAATTTCTGACAGCGTTTGAGCTACTGCAAAATCAAAGGGAGTTTATTTTGCCCTCCGCAGAGCTTGCATTTCCAAGTTTCATTCTGTTCTTGCTCTGCACATCGCTCTGATGGCTTTAAATTCTGACGCCACCTGTCAGCTTAGCTGCGCTTCCTTCATTGCACGGGGTTGGACTAAATGACCTTTGGGATCCCTTCCAACTCTACATTTCTACGTGATGATGATGATGGAAGAAGGCAAAAACAACGAATAGTTGTCAAAGTGTTTTGTAGGTCTCTATGTTCAATCGCATTTCTTGGTATTATTATTATTGGGGTTTCCTGCTTTGCAGGCAGTCTTCCACTTCCACTTCCACATTTTGTTGTTTTTAATAAAATGTTCAAACCAAGAATTAGAGCCTTCCCAGGGCAGGGCCCGAAGCTTGTGCTGGA
This sequence comes from Podarcis pityusensis, assembly GCF_964106645.2. Lineage (NCBI taxonomy): Eukaryota > Metazoa > Chordata > Lepidosauria > Squamata > Lacertidae > Podarcis > Podarcis pityusensis. The sequence continues at coordinate 1,922,990 of NC_138040.1, read as the reverse complement.
GGAGGTGGAGCAGAGAGGGAAAGAGTGCCTCTGGTCATGTGCAGAGGTGCTCTTAGCCCTCATTATCCAGAAGCCTGACGAGCTTCCAGGCTACCTGAGTCTTTTCTAGGCCACTGTTATCAATAAATCCCTGTTGGGGAGAAAGCAGCATCATACCGTTGTAACAATCTTGGCTTCCCCCAGAGAATCCTGGGAACTGTAGTTCGTTGTTAGGCGATCCCTCCCCCTGTGCCCTTCACAGAGCCACAATTTCCAGAGTTCCCTGAAAAAGAGGAATTGATGGTCACACCACTTTAGGAATTGTACTTCCGTGAGGGTGAGAATGGGGAGTGTCACCTAATAACGCTCAACACTCATGACAAACTACAGATCCCAGGATTCCTTCTGGGGAGGAAAGCCCTGCTTGTTTAAAGTGGTATAATCATGCTTTAAATCTGTAGTGCGGACGGTGCCTTAGTGTGACTCCTCACTGATCTGCTCCTGTTCTGTATTGCAGCCCCACCAAGTCTGAATTCATCCGTGCCAAATACCAGATGCTGGCCTTTGTCCACAAGCTCCCGTGCCGAGACGACGACGGCGTCACTGCCAAGGACCTCAGCAAGGTAGACACCTCTGTGTGCACACCTGAAAGGGGTTTACGAAAAGAACAACTCCAGGGAACCATCAGAGTTAAAAGCAGTGCTTTTTTTCTTAAAAAAAATGTTTAGGGGTACTCTCATTTTCCTACTTATATTGAAATTCTGCCCCTCAGTGAGGCCAAACTTAGATTCACAAAATGTTTAGGGGTATGCGTACCCCTGTGTCCCCCCCAGCACTGGTTAAAAGCAACAATTTAAAATAATTCAAAAAATAGTAATTGGAATAAGCTAAAAACCAGATGAAAACACATGTCAGGCTTTGCCTAAGCAAAGAAGTTTTTAGCAGCTGCTGAATGGAGTACACAGCGAACGCGCCTGACTGATGTCACTAGGCAGGGAGTTCCAAAGGACAGGAGCTGCCAGGCTGAAATACGGATTTCTTACAAATGAAGAATGAGTATTGTGTGGCATCTGTAGCCATACCAGCTTCCCAGCCTGAAGTGGTTGAGAGGAATTAAATGGGGTATATGAGCTCTTGTTTTCCGGGGTCTTCGTCCCTCGGTTTGTGGGGGGCTGGCCTGTTTGTTTGCGCACATGTTTGTAGATAGCTTTGTGTTTCCTTCCACCTGACCTCTTTCCTCCCCATCCTCCTCCCTCCGCAGCAACTGCATTCAAGCGTCCGGACGGGGAACCTGGAGACCTGCTTGCGCCTTCTTTCCCTGGGCGCCCAGGCCAACTTCTTCCACCCGGTGAGCCCCCGTCACTGCCCCGTCTCCCAGTGTCGGGTTTCTTATCCTGCCGCACCCTGCTAGGTCTCGGAATATTTGCCCTTTTCGCTGAATTGGCGGAGCCTGGCTATAGAGAGAAAGAGTGCCTCTGGGCATGTGCTGTGTGCGGTGGTAGAGCAAAATCCTCTGCTTTTTGTAGGAGAAAGGGACGACGCCCCTGCACGTCGCTGCCAAGGCAGGCCAGATCCTCCAGGCGGAGCTGCTCGTCGTCTACGGGGCGGACCCCGGGGCACCTGACGTGAACGGACGCAGCCCCATCGATTACGCCAGGTGAGGGTGTCATGTATAGCCCCACCCACTTCTGACTCTAGCCCCTCCCACTGCTGGCCCAATATTGCCCATCAACAGGGTGGTGCTGTGATCTAAACCACTGAGCCTCTTGGGCTTGCCAATCAGAAGGTTGGCGGTTTGAATCCCCGCGACGGGGTGAGCTTCTGTTGCTCTGTCCCAGCTCCTGCCAACCTAGAAGTTTGAAAGAACACCAGTGCAAGACGGGAAGATAAACGGCGTTTCCGTGCACTTTGGTTTCCGTCATGGTGTCCTGTTGCACCAGAATCGGTTTAGTCCTGCAGGCCACATGGCCCAGAAATCTGTCTGTGGACAAACGCCGGCTCCCTCGGCCTGAAAGCAAGATGAGCGTTGCAAGCGCATAGTCGCCTTTGACTGGACTTAATCGTCCAGGGCTTAATACTACTACTACTACTACTACTACTAATAATAATAATAATAATAATAATTTATTTATACCCCAGCCACTCTGGGCGGCTTCCAACAAAATATTAAAATACAGAAAATACAGTAATGCATCAAACATTAAAAGCTTCCTTTACCTTTTTCTCTTTACCTATCAGCAGTCTATTAGATGGTTACCCATTTGTGGTTCCTGGTTGCAGCAGATCATCTCTGTTGTGTTAAGTTTGTAACGAGTCCTGTTTACTGGTGTGGGTTTCTCTCTCTCTCTTTCTGGCCTACCTTGTCTGACCGTTGTCCTTCCCTCCCTCCCCACAGGCAGGCCTCTCAGCACGAACTGGCCGAGCGCCTGGTGGAATGCCAGTACGAGCTGACGGACAGGCTGGCTTTCTACCTCTGTGGCCGAAAGCCAGGTAAGAGAACTGTTCCAGCGGGAGGGAGCTGAACCTCTGGGATAACAACCTACTACCACAGAAGCTTCCCGCTGAGCGGTCTGTCCAGCCTCCCTTCTGAACACAGATGAGCTGGGGGCTCAGGGAGGGGTCCCTGTTCAAGACAAAACAGCTGCAGAGCAGAAACAGGGAATCTGCCATGCACTGAGCCAGACAACTGGCCCGCCTAGTCCAGTGTTGCCTGCCCTGCCTGGCAGGAGCTGTCCAGGATTTCAGATAAAGCATCTCTCCCAACCCAGATATCCAAGATTGCCGACAAGTTGCAACCCTATGAGCCAGCATCCGGCTTTTCCTGTGCTCCTATTTAAATCGGCTCCTAAATCAGAACCGTGAGGACTGATAGCTAATTTCTAAGACAAAGGTTGCAGCTCGTTGGGAGAGCGTCTGCTTTGCATGCTAGAGGCCCCAAATTCAATTCCCGGCGTCACCAGGTAGGGCTGAGAGAGACAGCGCCCCCTCCAAAAAATAACCCTGCAGAGCCACAGCTGCCAGTTAGTGTAGACAACACTGAGCTAGATGAACCAATGAATCTGATTCGGGATAAGGTGTTTTGCTACGCTTGTGTGATTCGCTCGTCCTTTCCCAATACCCCCTTTTGTGCAATAGTCATACCTCGGGCTACAGACGCTTCAGGTTGCGTATTTTTGGGTTATGGACCTGCCGAAACCCAGAAGTACCAGAATGGGTTACTTCCGGGTTTTGGCGGTTGCGCATGCGCAGAAGCGCTAAATTGCACTTTGCACATGCACAGAAGTACCAAATTGCAACCCGTGCATGCGCAGACGTGCCGCTGCGGGTTGCGAATGCTGCGGGTTGCGAACGTGCATCCTGCGCGGATCATGTTCGCAACCCGAGCGTCCACTGTATTGCTATTTGTCTTGGTTTATTAAAAAATGTAGCGATCGGAATTATGTTTACCGTTAATGCAAGAGTGGCGTGACTTGATTCTGTTTAGGAACTTCCTCTCTGTCGCTCTTCTCCCAGGAAACTTCACCACAGGGCCATTGCTCTTTCGCTCACACGTAATGATGGCATGGCTATTGTTGTTTAAAACCCTTACCTTTCCAAATAATTCCTGGCATTTCCTGTTTCTGCTGCAGCAGAGCAAGTGGGAATGTATGTTTTGGTGGTGCTGCGGAACGAGCCATCCTGCTAATCTTTGTGGAACCAGGGAGTCGGCCCAGGGACCCCCAGCGGTCATCTAGCCCAACCCCCTGCAGTGCAGGGGTCCCAGTGAGCCAGCGAACCTGCCTCTGTGCAAGGGGGGCAGGGCGACTGGATTCAGAAAAGCCGCTTTTGATCTCACTCAACCCATTTCCTTTCTTTATTTTGTCTCTCTACGCAGACCACAAGAATGGGCATTACATCATCCCGCAAATGGCAGACAGGTGGGGAACAGTGACAATTCATGGCATATTTGTTCAAAATGCAATTGAAACCATTTAACTCAACAGAACTGGCGGACCTGATGCAGGGAGGCCAGCTATTTCAAAGTCTGATAGTCGTTTGTGCCCCCTGCTGCCTCCTTGCCTCTTGGCCTCCCACTTTGAGAACCACTGCCCTGGCCTCCTAAACCGCGTCCTGGTACAGTCGTACCTCGGAAGTCGAACGGAATCCGTTCCGGAAGTCCGTTCGACTTCCAAAATGTTCAGAAATCAAAGCGTGGCTTCTGATTGGCTGCAGGAAGTTCTTGCAGCCAATCGGAAGCCCCGCTGGACGTTCGGGTCCCAAAGAACGTTCACAAACCGCAACACTCACTTCCGGGTTTGCAGCGTTCAGGAGCAAAAACGGTGTTCGGGATCCAAGCTACGACTGTATTTTAGAATTGTTAAGTTGGAAGGGACCCCCAGCGGTCATCTAGTCCAACCCCCTGCAATGCAGGAATCTCACCCAAGGCAGGACCCGAACCCACAACCCTGCGTTTAAGAGTCTCATGCTTGACCAACTGAGCTGTCTACAGCTGAAGCAAGAGCCTGCCTCATCGTTGCTCCTCAGATCTAACCTTTGGGTGCTTCTGCCTCGAGGGCTGAGTGGTGGTGGCCCCTCTGACGTCTCTGAGGAGGGTTCTTATGTGGGTCGCTCTCACCCACCCCAAAGGGGGGGTCCTCTGCACCAGATACAGGGGGCCCTGGCTGCTTGTCGAGGCCCCCAGACTGTGGTGTATTTTGGTCTTAGAAGCATAGAATTGTACTTGAAGGGTTCCTGAGGGTCATCTAGTCCAACCCCCTTCACTGCATCCCTCGGCTCAGTTTTGGGCACGGTCTGGGTCAGTGTTAGGCAAGGAGAGACTGGCTTGATATCTTGACCCAGCGAGCACCTGCGAGACCTTCAGGAGGCGAGTGCGAATCCCCACCCTTTGGCTACATAACGCTCTGCTTTTGTTTTTTTTCTTAACATCCTCACTTCTCTCTTTTTCCAACCCCTCGCTGCCTTTTCGGAGTTCAGAGTGCGCCCAAAATGCATGTCTCAAAGGTACCAAGGCTTCAGCTTCCGTCTGCATGACGACACCATCGCCCTGTGTGCCCCACACACGCCCTCCAAATTTCTGTGGGGTCTAGGGAGATATAACGTGGATTATCAGTGTCTGTTTTATGGGGTGGGCTTGGAGGAGTTTGGATGCAAAATGGCAGGGAGGGTGGGAATAAATAGAATATTTTTGTGACCGTGTTTGGCCTGTCAGTCTCTCCCCACACCCCCAGTCTTCTGCAGGGCTGGAAAAACCCCAGGATTATGAATGCTTAGAAGGTCGCCCTTGAGAGAATCTGCCCAAGGGTCTAGGGATGCGAAGAGAGCCTGACTGCTGGAGCCCACCTAGTCCAGCACCTGCTTCTCTTTGTGGCTAGCCAGATTTGGCTAAATGCCGCCACCACTGGCGGCAAGCAAAGTCGTATGGAAACCGGACAGAAGTGTGATATAAATGGGTATAAGAAGGGCCTATAATCTCCAGCGCACTCTCACCTGTGTCCATCGGTCTGTAGATGAACCTGCCTCCCCCCTCAATTATTATGATAATAATAATAATAATAATAATAATAATAATAAATTTTTATTTATACCCTACCCTTCCCGGTTCAGAAAACTGGGCTCAAGGCGGCTAACAACAAATTTAAAACACTTAATTGTGATACAACAAAAAAAAGCATAAAATACAGTACAAAAGTGTGATAACAATAAATTCAAAGTTCTAAAATCAATTTAGGGGGGAAATCCATCCAATAAACATGAAATGATCACCTGGGCTGGCTGGCTAAATTAGTCCTATTTGGGCCAACAAGGAGACCAGGGGAGAATTAGCTGTGGGATCTCAGAGCGGGTAATCTTCATAAAAAGGGGAGAGGGAGGGAAGGAAGGGGAATAAAAGATCAGGCTAAATTCAGATTGAAAGCCAGGCGGAATAGCTGTGTCTTACAGGCCCTGCGGAATAAAACTGTAGAGTTGGCAGGGTTCCCCAAAGGTCATCTAGCCCAACCCCAGGAATCCCAGCTAAGGAATCCCTGACCAAGGGTCATCCACCCTCACCTTAAAAACCTCCAACCCTTACAAATCTGTTAGTCGCAACATCTTTGTTGGGGGGATTCTGCAGATTTGAACGGTCTGGCGCCAGGCATCGTTTGGAGGATGTAAGGGGTGTGTGTGTGTTGGTGGGGTGCATGGAAATGGGCATTGATCCCCGATTTCATTTCCGCTGGAAGAAGATTGACGGCTTCTTTGCCCTTCTCCCCAACAGCCTGGACCTCTCTGAGCTCGCCAAAGCAGCCAAGAAGAAACTGCAGGCGGTGAGTCTTCTTCCAGGGATTATTGAGGGCGGTTCTGGGTTTTGTTGGGGGGGGGGCGAGGCTCCTGGGGGGGGTGTCATAAGCCTGTCCCAGAGAGTCAGGAGGCCCCCGTGGCCAATTCAAAAATGGATCTCCCCGCCCCAGGCTTTCTCCCCCCTTGAAAACGTGTTGTTTTATTTCCCCTGAACTGGGGAGCCAACATGCCCCCTCCAGATGTTGCTCAAGGATGGGAGTTGGGAGATACAGACCTCCAACATCTGGAGGCCCTGCAGATTCCCTCCCTGAAATAAGGGCATTCCCCTGTCTCTGGAGGGAAAACCTCTTTTAAATAGAAGCATTGCTTCTTGGGGGGGGGGGTGCCTCTTTTGAATAAAGACGTTCCTTCTCTCTCTTGGGGGGCAGTTTCTTCCAAATAGAGGCATTCCTCCTCTACTTGCTTTTTAAAAGTGACCATGCTTTTCCGTGTATAAGACTAGGTTTTTAAAAAATAAAAAATAAGCTTTAAAAACTGGGGGGTGATTGGTTGCAGCCGCGAGCTGCAGATTGTCATTGGGGATTTGTGGTGTGATTGGCGGCTGCGGCAAGGGCGGCTGAGGACGGGCTGCCGCTGCGGCAATTGTGCTTGCTATTTCCTTCTGCTCTTGGTGACTGGGCAGATGCTTGTAGCAGACGCGAGCGATTGTTAGCTGGCGCAAGTGATTGCAATCGTCAGATTAGTGATTTACTGCGTTCACACCCGCACCACACCCCAAAAAGCTCAACAGCTCTGGCAATGCTCCCCCCAAAAAACTTTGGGCCATTTTCTGAAATTGGAGTCCCCAAAATTAGGGGGCGTCTTATACACGGAAAAGTACGGTGCTTTAGATTTTCTTTGGAATACAGTGTTAAGTAGTTAATAATAATAATAATAATAATAATAATAATAATAATTTATTATTTATACCCCGCCCATCTGGCAGGGTTTCCCCAGCCACTCTGGGCGGCTTCCAACAAAGTATAAAAATACAGTGGTCTGTTAAACATTAAAAGCTTCCATAAACAGGGCTGCCTTCAGTTTATAAAGCAAGTTTCTCTCCTGCATCTTACATCCCCAAGGAACATAACAACGCAATGAAATTCAAAGCCATTGATTGCACAGTTGTTCAGAAATCCAATTAAAACTATGGAGGTTAATTAGTTCGACAAAACTGATGAACTTGATCCAGTGACCTCAGCTTTGGGGAAATCTGAGAGTCATTTACACCTCTAGCACACACACCCACACCCTGCCCCCTTGCACTCTCCCCCCCCCCCGGGAATCCCACCCCCACAACCTACTTGGGTAACCTCGGGATCATGGGATTACTTCCTACTCACAAGTCTGGCTCCTGGCTGGCTGTAACCATTAAGCAACGCTTCCCTGTTTGGACCGCCCAGTTGAGACCATTCCCTTCTCTGCTCTGACACTTTCCTTCCCCAATTACCACCTGGAACCCTGTTAATGAGCCGACTTCTTATCTCATTTCTTTCCCCTCCCACCCCAAATATCTATCTATCTATCTATCTATCTATCTATCTATCTATCTATAGCTAAGCAACCGTCTCTTTGAGGAACTCGCCATGGACGTCTACGATGAAGTGGATCGCCGGGAGAATGATGCAGGTGAAGAGTTTTGGGGGTGGGGGTCTTGAAGTTGGGGGGGTCATCTAGTCTAACCCCTTGTTGAGTGAGGGTGGGGCTTTCCCCTTTCTCAGTCATATCCTCCTGGTCTTTGGGGGGGGGGGGGAGGAGATTCCAATGCTTATAGGCTTTGCCCAGCTTGAAGACTTATGAATAAGGGGCTGATAAAATCTCTCTCCCCCTTTTTAAAAATCAGTTTGTTCATTGTAGTTCTTCCTCTGGCCTTTAGGTGGCAATGTGCACTCAGTTGCTTGTGGTAATATCATTGGAAGAATCTATTATTATTATTTGGGGGGGTGGATGGATTCGAACTCTGGCTTCATCCAGACTCCCTCCAACACCCTCTAGTTCAGGCATAGGCAAACTCCAGCCCTCCAGGTGTTTTGAGACTACAATTCCCATCATCCTTGACCACTGGTCCTGTTAGCTAGGGATGATGGGAATTGTAGTTCCAAAACATCTGGAGGGCCGGAGTTTGCCTGTGCCTGCTCTAGTGCCACTGCCCAAACTTATTTCTCTGTTTCCTCTCGCCTTGTATTTTCTCCCCCCAAACTTACATTTACTCCCCTTAACTGCGATTGCTGCGGTTGGGCTAGAGGACCTCTTCGTTCCCTTCCAACTCTGCAATTCTACAATTAAGCCTCTGCCCCAACTTTGGTTATGGCAGTTTCTGTTCTGAAATATGAAAGAACGTGGGTTTTTTCCCACCCCACCCCTTTTATATAAAGTATTTTAGTGGTTTACTCCAAGAAGAGACTAAAGATTATTAGTTGGGGGGGTGTCAATGCAACTTGGCTCAATTGCGAGAGCCACCTGGAATCATTTTGCTGGGCCAGGGTTCTTGTGTGTTCTGCTCATTGGCGTCCACTGTGGGGGGTGGGTGGAAAGAGAGCTGTCTTTCCCCCCACACACTGACAACCCATAATTCGCTGGGGTGTGAGGTGACTTATGGAGAACCTGAAGGCCAGAAATGTGAGGTTCCTCTGCTCCTTCCTTAAGCTTGCCTGCCACCTTCTTTTGAGACAGAGGATGCTTAAAGGAAGTTTTTCCTACTGGTCTGAATGTCTTTTGCATGTGGTCGCAGGCTGCTGCCATCTTGTTCTGCACTACAGGCTACAAAAATGTCTTGTGCTGGCCCTGGGAAAAAGAGGCAGGGGTGTTTGTGGGGCAAAAAGATGCCATCGCCTTCCAATGGGGGGGGGGAGTATGGTTCATTGCCCCTTCTCTACGCCCCTCTCCCTTTGCCTGCTTTTAAAACTAGTTTGGTGTTTTATTCTGGTGGGTGGTGTTCGTTGTTGTTTTTAAAAAACTATTTTATTTCATTAAAGTTACATAACACTCGATTGCAAAGCAAACAAGCAAAACTCTAAGCAGTTTGCAAAAAAAAGGGCAAAACAAGGACTTTATTAGTTAAACACAAGTGTTAAAAACCTACAAAAGAAAATTAAGACCAACGATAAGATAAAAACAAACGTCGGCATTCTGCGTTTGCCTTAACGAAAAATGTTTTTAGCAGGTGCTGGAAAACGTACAGCGAAAGCACCTTCTTGGTGTCAAGAGGCAGGGAGTTCCAGAGGCTGGGTGCTGCCGTACTAAACGATGGATTTTTTTTTACAAATGCAAAACGAGCATTATGTGGCCAGAGCCTCTAATTATTTAGTTCTACTGTTGCTGGTCTGTCTCGTTTTGGTGCTGAAGTTCATTTTAATTTGTGGGTTGTTGTAGTAAAGATTGGTGTGAGTTCTTAATGGTTGCAATGTTCAGGTCTCTGTGTGTGTAAAATGTCTGGTGTTTGGTTTTCATCTCGAGAGAGTGGGACCCAGGTGTGAGAATAAATATGGGGCAAGCTGGCTCCTTGCCGCAATTCCCGCATGCTCCACTCTTACCTCCCCTTTCCTAAGATTCAAATTTGGTACTGTCAGGGGTTCAGGAGCAGAGGCAAGGGCAAGGGAGGAAACAGAGAGCGAGGGAGAGGAGGCAGAAGAAAAGATGAGTGATGACGACGACCCGAGATCTCCGAGTCTTTCCAGTGAATCAGAAGATTCACAGAAAGGAGCACCAGTGGCCAGGGCAAGGGGGGAGCCTAGGGGGACACCCCAGGAAGATAGAGCCAGAGGGGACTCAGAGGGGAGCAGTTGGAAATCAGGACCAGCGTCACCGCCAGAGAGCAGGGAAGAGGAAGGGCGCCAGGGATCAAGCGCTGGCAGCTCACAACAGGGGGGAGGGCACGAGTCAGGAGTGGCCACACCTCCATCGGGGAGCGAAGAAACGGTCAGACGGAAGGTGGAAGGTTGGGCGCGCGTGCCAAGTTCAAATGCACAGGAAGGTGGCGCAGTAGGCAGCCCGGAAAGGGAGCCAGGTCCTAAAGCCCGCCGAAAGGAGGGAGAAGAGTCAGGGGGGTCAGCGTCAGCGTCAGAGGAATCCCGGAAGGAAGAGACCCCGGGGGGCAGAGGGACCCAGAGAAGAACAGTCAGGCGGAAAAGGTGGAGCAAGGCTAGGATATTAAGTTGGTGTACAAAGGGCGGAGACTCAGATGGGGCTTCGCCGATCTAACCATGAGACGTAGAGTTGCACGCAGCAGCTTGAGAATGGAAACTGTAACTCAATAAAGACTTTTATTTAATGATCGCTGGCTAGCGTGATCCTCTGTGAGCTAGGATCTGGAAGCAGCTCTGACAGTAAGCCCCATCTCAAGATTGTGGGCATCTACGTCCTCGAGGAGAGGAGAGAAAGCGGGTGCCTACTAGCGAGCTCACGAACGGCAGACAACATGACGGCCGAACAGCAGATAGTGGAACTCAGAGAAGCAGTGACACGACTGAATGCCGAGGCTCTTGCATCCAGGAAGAGAGAGGAGGATGCAGCTGCCGCCTACAGGGATCTCCAGGTCAGGTTGGAAGTGCTTACGAAGCAAGGGCAACTGACACCCAAACCGGAGGGGATTGGGTTGGGGAGACGAACAGGCGGTCTGGTCTCTCACTTCGATGGGAATTTGCAACAGTACCCCAACTTTAGAGCAGATGTAATGTGTGCACTGCAACTGCTGAACAAAGACTTTAGAGATGAGCAAGAGAAGGTGGGATTCATCATGTCCCATTTGCATGGAGATGCTAAAGCATGGCTGCGCAATTTGTGGAGAGATAATGATCCAGCGCTCCAAAATGCGGATGCCTTTATTAAAGCGATGGATGGGTGCTTTTTATCAAGCATTGACGTGGATCTTGCTCGGCAGGAGATACATGGACTGAAGCAAGGGAGGGCCAGCGTAAGGCAGTACCATGCCCGCTTTTTCGCTTTGGTCAGTGCCCTGCAATGGGACAGAGATTCGGCTCCTGTAAGAGACCTGTTTTGGGAGGGATTGCACGGCTCGGTTAAAGATGAAATTGCGAGGGGGGAGAGACCCCGGACCACGCAGGAGATCGTTCAGAGGGCGCTGGCGGTGGGGGTGCGGCTGGAAGGACGTCCGTGGAGCAGGGACGAAGGGCGTGGAGGGCGCGAACCAGCCAGGGGCTCCTCCTTCCTTCCCAGAGAAGCAGCGCGTGCGCAATCCACGCCTCCGCCAGGAGGAGGAGCGGAACCTATGGAGGTTGGAGGTGCAAGGGCTCAGTCAGCAGCCAGAGCCCTAGCACCGGCAGCAGTGAAAGCGAAGCCTCCTAGAGGGAACAGGAAGTGTTACATCTGCGATGATCCACAGCATATGGCGAAAGAGTGTCCCCAGAGGCTCCACAAGCACACTGCAGCCTCAGCAATGGTAACTGCAGCAACGCAGCAAGGACAACCACAGCAGGGAAACGAAGGAGTCTGGTTGGAGGAAGAGGCACTGGGGCCCAACCAGACGTGTCAGTGAAGCAGTCCCCAGAGATTTTACAGCCCATGGACCCCCTCCCGCCCAAACCGGTAGTGAAGCTCACCGCGTCGCTCCAGCTGCCCAATGGAATCACCATGGACGTGCCAATCACCATTGACTCCGGAAGCAATGCGGACTTTATAGGGCAGGACTTTGTCGACCGGCACGCTATACAGTTGCTGCCTGCCACGCTGCCCCTGCAGGTTGTCACGGTGGATGGCAGGGAGCTGCTAGGGGGGCAAGTGGTGAAGCAGACGCCACCAATGGTGATGCGACTTGGGAATCACAGGGAAATCATCAGCTTCAATGTCACTCAACTATCGGACACGCCCATTGTATTGGGCATGAGTTGGCTGGACAAGCACAGCCCGACGCTGGCTTGGTACCAGAGGCGGCTGACCTTCGGCTCTTCCTTTTGCGCTGAACACTGCATCGTGCCCAGGCAGGAAGGAGGGGAAGAGGAGTCACAGCTGCAGCTAGGCACGCTGCAAGCGGTCCCCCACAAGTACGCAGAATTTTTGGAGGTTTTCTGCGAGAAAGAGGCAGACAGGCTACCCCCCCACAGACCATATGACTGCAAAATTGACCTGCTGCCGGGGGCGGCGCTACCCAAAGGGAAGCTGTATTCCATGTCTGAGGACGAACTGCAGGAACTCAAAGAGTTCATAGATCATAATTTGGAGCGCGGTTTCATCCGAGAGTCCAAGGCAGCGGGGGGCAGTCCGGTATTCTTTGTTAAGAAGCGGGACACGCCCCAAAAAAGACTTGTAGTGGACTTTCGCATCTTGAACAGTGTGACCAAGCCATCGGACTTCCCCATGCCCCGAATCGACGACCTCCTCGCAAAGGTACGGAAGGGCAGAGTGTTCACCAAGTTGGACCTGCGAGGGGCATACAACCTCATTCGCATGCGGGAGGGAGATGAGTGGAAGACAGCCATGTTCACGCCCCTGGGCACCTACGAATATAGAGTTATGCCTTTTGGATTGCAAAATGGCTCCCACGTTTTTCAAGCTTTCATGCATCACGTGTTGGCGGGGCTCCTCTACAAGACGTGCGTCTGTTTCTTGGATGACATCCTGATCTTTTCGGAATCGCAGCAGGAGCATGACAGACACGTCAAGGAAGTGCTGAGCAGGCTACAGCAACATAGGCTTTACGCCAAGCTGGAGAAGTGCCAATTCGACGTGACCGAGGTGGATTTCCTGGGCTACAAGTTGTCTGATAAAGGGCTCGCCATGGACAGCGCCAAGGTCCGAGCAGTGTTGGATTGGAAAAGCCCACGCAACCGGAAGGAGGTCCAACGGTTTGTCGGCTTCGCGAACTTCTATCGCAAGTTTATCAAAGGCTTTGCGATGCAGACAGCGGCCATCACGGACACGCTCAGCTCCAAGAAAAAGAAGTTCATCTGGACAGAGCAGGCGGAGCAGTCCTTTCAGGCACTCAAGCGTCTCTTCGCGTCGGAAGAGCAGCTGCTTCATGTCAACCCCAGCAGGCCGATGAGGGTGGAGACAGACGCTTCGGACAGAGCCGTGGGAGCAGTCCTGCTGCAGAAAGACCCGCAGGGGGTTTGGAGGCCGGGAGCGTTTTACTCAAGGAAGCTCAGCAAGTCCGAACAGAACTACACCATCTGGGACAGGGAGTTGCTGGCCATTCATGCAGCGTTCAAAGCGTGGAGGCACTTCCTGATCGGCGCCAAGCACACGGTGCAGGTCTGCACGGACCACAAGAATCTAGAGCACTGGCGCACGGCACAGTTCCTGAACCAGAGGCAGATACGTTGGGCTGAGTTCTTTGCGAATTTCGACTTCCGAATAGAGTATGTCCCGGGGGACACCAACATCATGGCGGATGCTCTCTCCCGTAAGCCACAGTATCTGGAGGAGGCAACGCCAGCGGCCGCCATGCACATCTTCGCACCGACAGTGTGGGCGTGCGCGGCGGCAACAGTTGACCTGGATGCGGTGCGACGAGCGTTGCAGGATGACTCCTTCGCGCAAGCAAAGATGGCAGAGGTGCACAGGGGCACGGCAGCGACCGACGAGTTCCAGCTGCGAGATGGTTTGCTCATCCGTAAAGGGGCCATCTACGTGCCGGGAGACGAACTTCGCGCCAAGGTACTGCAGCAGCTGCACGACGCGCCCACTGCCGGGCACTTTGGCAAGGAGAAGACGGTGGAATTAGTAGCCAGAGACTTCTGGTGGCCCGGAATGAGAGGGGAAGTCGCGGACTACGTGGCGAGGTGTGACACCTGCCAGAGGGCCAAACCAGTGCACAGACCGCCGGCCGGACTGCTGGAACCGCTGCAAACTCCGTTCGAGCCATGGGAGAGAGTGGCCCTGGACTTTGTCACGGATCTGCCCAGCTCGAGGGGCAAGACGGCTGTGCTGGTGGTGGTGGATTTGTTCTCCAAGATGGCACATTTCATTCCGTGTGCGAAGGTGGCCACGGCGGAACAAACCGCCAAACTGTTCATAGACCACGTGTTCAAGGTTCACGGTCTGCCGCGGTCTATTCTGTCCGACCGAGGGCGACAGTTCATCTCAAACTTCTGGCAGAGGCTGATGGGCTTCCTGAACGTCAAGATCAACCTGGCGTCGGCTAGACACCCGCAGACCAACGGGCAAGCGGAGAGGGTCAATGCCATCATGCAGCAGTACCTGAGATGTTATGCGAATCAACAGCCTGCGACGTGGGTGGATTACCTGCCTCTCGCCGAGTTCGCCTACAACAACACGAAGCACGTGTCCACGGGGGTCACGCCGTTCTTCGCCAACAACGGGAGGCACCCTAGAACCTTCCCGGGACTGGAAAGAATGGGGGAGGGGGAGCCGCAGACAGCAGATGCGTTCGCGTCGGAGTTGCAGGAGGTCCACGATCAGCTGCGGCGGCACCTGGAGCTGGCTAAACACGCATACAAGGTACAAGCGGACAAACACAGAAGGGTTGGCGAAGAGATCCATGTGGGAGACTGGGTCTGGTTAGCAGCCCACGCAGTGCCGGCCAGGTCGTTGGCGAAGAAGAAACTAGGGCATAAACAACTGGGGCCCTACCAAGTCGACGAACAGGTCAACCCGGTGGCTTTCAGGCTGGCTCTTCCGGAGGGTTCCAGAATGCATCCGGTGTTCCACAGATCGGTGCTCACTCCCTACAAGGCACCTCACAGGTTTCAGGAACCAGGAACGGCACCGGGTCCGCTCCGAGAGAGAACCGGGCAAGGGGGAGTGGCACAGGAGGAGCGCATCAACGAAGTCACGGAGATTTTGGACTCCAGATGGGGGGAAGAGGGGGTAGAATACCTTCTCGCCAAGGAGGGCACCCCGGCCAGTGCCAACATCTGGGTGCCGGGCTACGCTTTAGACGAACCTCTGCTCAAAGAAGAGTTTCATGCCCTCTTCCCACATAGGCCAATGCCAGCAGACTTTTTCGACGACTGGCTTTTCACGCCCACACTTTCAGCCAGCACGTTCCGGGGGTTCGACTCGGACGAGGAACCGACACGAGACGCCCGTTCCCCAGAGGGGTCACCCTCGGGATCTGCTTCAGAACCCTCGTATTGGTGGGATGATCGACCAGAGGAGCAGTTCCGCAGAAGGTGGCTGGAGGGTCCAGGACGAGCAACGTCTCCTGAAGGCAACGAAGGAGAGACGGACATGGACGTTTTCGGGGACGACCCGGGTTTCGAGCACGGCGGCACAGAGATGGAAGCGGAGGTGACCGTCGTCAACGAGAGCAGGGAGGAAGAACCGGAAGACTTCGGATGGCGGCCCGCCACGGGAAGCGAACTGTATCCGACATTCGTCCCCCTGACACGGCAGCACCCAGATCCCGCACCGGAAGGAGGGGAGGGGGGAAGAGGGGGCTTCGAGGGGGGGATGGATGTCAGGGGTTCAGGAGCAGAGGCAAGGGCAAGGGAGGAAACAGAGAGCGAGGGAGAGGAGGCAGAAGAAAAGATGAGTGATGACGACGACCCGAGATCTCCGAGTCTTTCCAGTGAATCAGAAGATTCACAGAAAGGAGCACCAGTGGCCAGGGCAAGGGGGGAGCCTAGGGGGACACCCCAGGAAGATAGAGCCAGAGGGGACTCAGAGGGGAGCAGTTGGAAATCAGGACCAGCGTCACCGCCAGAGAGCAGGGAAGAGGAAGGGCGCCAGGGATCAAGCGCTGGCAGCTCACAACAGGGGGGAGGGCACGAGTCAGGAGTGGCCACACCTCCATCGGGGAGCGAAGAAACGGTCAGACGGAAGGTGGAAGGTTGGGCGCGCGTGCCAAGTTCAAATGCACAGGAAGGTGGCGCAGTAGGCAGCCCGGAAAGGGAGCCAGGTCCTAAAGCCCGCCGAAAGGAGGGAGAAGAGTCAGGGGGGTCAGCGTCAGCGTCAGAGGAATCCCGGAAGGAAGAGACCCCGGGGGGCAGAGGGACCCAGAGAAGAACAGTCAGGCGGAAAAGGTGGAGCAAGGCTAGGATATTAAGTTGGTGTACAAAGGGCGGAGACTCAGATGGGGCTTCGCCGATCTAACCATGAGACGTAGAGTTGCACGCAGCAGCTTGAGAATGGAAACTGTAACTCAATAAAGACTTTTATTTAATGATCGCTGGCTAGCGTGATCCTCTGTGAGCTAGGATCTGGAAGCAGCTCTGACAGGTACACACGTTTGCCGTGCGCCAGCCTGTCTATGCACCATACAGGCAAGACACATTTAAAGCCCATTCCCCCCAAAGTATCCTGGGAACTGCAGTTTACCCCAAGCAGGGCTATATTTCCCAGCAAACTACAGTTCCCAGGACTTTTTTATTGCAATGAGTGGGGAATAAATGCATGGTGTTTGCACAGCCCATTGAAACCTCTCCTGTGTTCCTGAATCAGGGCAATGATTGTGGCTCACTTCCTTTCTCTCTCCCCCCCCCCCCCCCGTTTAGCTTGTGGGAGGAAAGTGGTCAGTGGTTTGTTCACAGATCGCCTGTGCCTTTCCCCAACCTGGGGCTCTCCAGATGTTTCAGACAACATCAGCCTCAGGCTAGCACAGCCCTTGCATCCTGGCTGGGAGCCTACCTCTTTAAAACCAAAATTCACCTTCTCCGAAAGCTGAATTCTGTCGCTGGCGTCCGAGGTCAGAGCCTAAGAAGATCCTGGCTGCTGGATCAGACCAAAGGCTTTAAAGGTTTTTAAAGCAGAGGTTGGATGGATTCTTTAGCTGGGATCCCTGCATTGAAGGGGGGTCTGGTCCAACATCCCGTCTCCCACAGCTGCTGCCTGGATTCCCATTGTAGGAAAACCCTCAAGCCGGGATTCGAACGCAGGATTTTGACCAGACCTCTCCCTCTCTTCCATGCTGCCCAACCCCCCAAAGTGCTGCTCCTGGCATCTTTGCAAATCCGTTTTCGTCCACTCCTCCGGCAAGAAAGGAAAAAACCACCCCGCCAGCGATTCCTTGCCCAGGCGTGGCTCGTTCATCTCCTTGGCCCGAAGCCCGAAATCTTGGCCGTGTGGCTGAGTCATCCCCAAACCCAGCCCCTTGGGAGAGCAGGGAAAGGGGGAGAGCGGCGTGGGAAGGGGGGGTGTTTGGGAAGGGGGGGCAGGCCTGACATCTTCCAGCAGGCTAAGTCCTGCGTTGTAGCAAATCTCCCCCCTCTTTTCCCACCCACCCACCCAAAAGAGCGAGGCGGCAGAATGAAGCGCTTTGGCTGCGGTTCTGTGGGAACGTGGCCACTTTCTCTCTTTCCCGGCCACCCTGGAGCGGGCCTCCCCTCCCCCCCCCCTTTCATTCCTGGCCAGCCGAATCCTTTGCAGGGATAAATCTTCCCTTTTGCTCCCTCTGCAAACTCCAGGCCCCTTTCTAAAAGTTGCCCCAGAGTCCGGACGAAGCTGGTAAGAGGATGTTTGTGTGTGCATTTGGGGGGTGGGTAGCGGTTGGACTGTCCCTGGGCGAGGTGGGTGGGTTTTTCGTGGAGCCTGCTGAGTTTGAGGTGGGGCTTGCAAGCCCTTTTAGGGACCAGAGAACTCCCAGGCTGGATTCCTTTATTGGGATGGGGTGGGTCACCCCCCACACCCACACCAACACCCACCCTGTCTGGGCATCAGCCAAGGCTGCTCCCTTCCCTGCGACTCGGGAGTAGCCGGTTTCCTCCCTTGCAGTTTAAAAAAGATTTATGCTTCTTCCCAGAAGTTGCCTGCAAAAAGGGGGTGGCTTTCAAAAAGGCCGCAGGGAGGTTGTAATCTGTACAAGCGCTGTTGTCTTTTTAGCTGTGCCCCGAGGGATCTGGGTGGCGCGAGTTGAGCTGGGGACTTGCCTGGGTTTTTCGTGGGGGGGGGGAGCACGGTTGGGGTGTTTTGTTTCTGGAGAAGCAGGAACATTGAGTGCATTTTCAGCTTTTGACGCAACTGTTATCGATGATGGGGGTGATAAAAGGGGAAAGAGGAGCAGCTGGCCTTTCCCAGTTGAAGAGTCCAACGACGGGACATGTTTACGTGGAAGTAATTTGCCTCTGCCACCAGCGCTTGGCGTGAGATTGCCTTCCTGGTGAGCATGCTTGTCTGACTTGCAGTATCATATTTCTGGGGAAAGGCTGTGGTTCATTTGCTGACCATCTCTGCATGCAGAAGGTCCCGGGTTCAAACTCCAGCAGAACCATGAGGACTGGAACCTGGCTTTAGAAGCTGGACCACAGCTCGGGAGTAAGGCTTTGTATACAGAAGGTCCCAAGTTTAATCCCTGGGCAGCAAAGGAAAGACCCCTTGCCTGGAACCCTGGAGAGCTGCTGCCAGTCAGTGTAGACAGCCCTGAGCTAAATGGACCAAATGGCCTGACTCAGTATAAGGTGGTTTCCGATGTTCCTGCTTAAACCAGCCCTTTGTTTGGAATCATGAGGACTAGAATCTTGCTCTGTTTTTAGGGGAAGAGCTCAGTGGTAGAGCACCTGCTTTGCATACAGAAGGACTTGGGTTCAATCCCCATGGCATTTCTCAGAAGTGCTGGGTTTGAAACTCCGGAGGGCCTCTGCCAGTCAGTGTTGGCAATACTGAGCTAGGTCATACATGTAGCTCCTTGATTATTAGGCAGCTTCTTAGGTTCCTGTATCTTAAGGCTGTAGCTCACTGGTAGAGCACCTCTTTTACATGCAGAAGGTTAAATCCCCAATGGCATCTCCAGGCAGGGCCAGGAATATCCCCTGCCCTGAAACCCCTGGAGGGCCGCTGCCGGCCAGTGTAAGCGAGCTAGATGGACCAATGGCTCCCTGTGTTGTAGTCGTGTGTGTGCGTATGCATCCTCCTGCAACAACGACCCTGTGAGGCAGCTCATAGGACAAGGAACTGCCCTTGACAGCGTGAGTGTGTCGCTCAAGGGTACTTAAAGATACGAGTGGCAGAGATTTGTCATCTGATGTTTACGGAGCAGTGGCTTGGAGATTTCAGCAAGAACTTAGAAGAGAGCCCTGCAGCTGGGTCAGACCAAAGGGGAACCCACCTCATTCTGCGTCTGTTTTGTCACAGTGGCCAGGCAGGGACCAGATCTGCCATCACTGAGGACCTCGTATCACTTCCAGGAAAGGACTGCTGTGTCTCTTTCAGGCCAACTGCCCCTTCCTAAGAAGGAGAGACGACAGTGCAGGAAGTGAGAGGCTGGAATAGGGCATGAAAGTTTCAATTAGTGTAGCCCAACATGTCTTGAATCCTCTTCTTTGGGGGCATCTAGCCCTATTCTTTCCAAAATAGGGCAGACAACGGCACAGGAAGTGAGAGCCTGTAAAAGTGTGTGGAAGCATCAATTAGTGCTGCTTTCATCCCCCCCCCCATTTTTTTTTTTATTCATTTTATAACACAGATAAACAACACAAACAGAAAAACAAACAATACAAACAAATTATTGTCTTATCCTTATTTTTTCTAAACATTGTTAGGTGGGCTTCCCCAAGTCCCCCCTATCTGATTTTCATTTTACCTCATCTTTAGCAGTTTACATATATCATAATTTCTAACCATTTTTTTTCCTATCACGCTTACTTTTACCAGAAAAATCTTCACATTTTATCACTTACAAATAATACTGTTTTAAAATACCCTATCTTCTACTTCTAACCCTATGGCCTATATCCACTTCCAAAGCTATTCTAAGATTTAAATATTAACATATTTTTTTTCAAAATATTCCTTAAACGTCTTCCAGTCTTCTTCCACCTTCTCTTCTCTCTGGTCTCGGAGTCTCCCAGTCAGTTCGGCAAGTTCCATAATGAGTGCTACTTTCAAACTTCCTCAGGGGCACTGATAAAATACGTTGGCATCCATCCGTCCCGAGAGACAATGGAGTGTGCCTCTGCGGGTGAAGTCAAACAGCTGTGTTTGCAGTACCTCCCTGGGGTGCAAGCCTGGGCAGGGCAGAGGGAGCTCCGGGGCTGCCCAGATGACAAGATGTGGTCCAAAGGAAAGCAGAGAAAGATGTTTGGCACCAGCTTGGCTGCAGGAGTTGCTGGAGGGAGGCGTACAAGGCGCCATCCAACCGCCTTAGGGACTTCACTCCAAATTTCTGTAGGGTTTACTCCTGAGCCGTGTCTTCTCCCAAAGAGATCCCGCAAAGCAGCAGAGCTTTAGGATCAGAGTTTTCCTTCTCCTAGTCGGGTTACCTTCCCAGGTGGACGAGTCCCTCACTTTCCCTCCACAGCACACACAGAAACTGCCCCCTCGGCCATTGGGTCCACTCCATTAGATAGATAAAATAAAGAACCTTATATTTCCCATTTTGCATTATTTCCCCAGTGTCCCCGGTACAGACATTTTGAAACACACTGGACTGAGCGTAGGGGATATTTCTGCATCTAGCCTTCCCTTCCAGCAAAAGCGTTTGTGGTCTGCCCACCCCTTATTGGGGCGAGTCTTGAGATGATGCCACCTGGCCCTCCAAAACCTTTTCAGATGTGTCTGTGCAGGGTAGCTGGCTAACAATACCTTTCTGCCTGCCCTCCTTTCTCCCTACAAAGTCTGGCTCACGACGCAGAACCACAGCACCCTGGTGACGGAGCGCAGCGCAGTCCCCTTCCTTCCCGTGAACCCCGAATATTCTGCAACGCGCAATCAGGTAAAGCGGGTGGGACGCTACTTATTTCTGCGCGGCTGAGTCCAGCCCTCTCTGCCTACTGTGGCTCCAGGCAGTGGTTAATTCTTGGAGGGCAGGGATGGAAAGAGCTGGTTGGGGCTTCTATCCGGGCCTTGAATCCAGGGCTGGAATTCCTGGGGCTTGCCCAGATTCCAGAGAGCCAGTGGGGTGTAGTGGTTAGAGTGTTGGAATAGGACCTGCGAGAGACAAGGGTTCGAATCCCTCTCTTTGCCAAGAAGCCCAATGTGTGTGGCCTTGGGCCAGTCACCTCCTGTCAGCCCAGCCTACCTTGCCGGGTTGTTGTGAGATAAAACGGAGAGGAGGGGAACTGTCTTGTCTTTTAATGCAGAAAGTCCTAATCCTGACGCTGGGTGTTCATCACGACTCCTGGATCCGGGCTGAGCTCTGCCTCCGTTCTGGGCTGGTATGATGATTCTCTTTCTCTCTCTCTCTCTTTCTACCAGGGACGGCAGAAACTTGCCCGCTTCAATGCCCGGGAATTTGCCACCCTCATCATCGATATCTTAAGCGAGGCAAAACGTCGGCAGCAGGGCAAAAGCCTCTCCAGCCCCACAGGTTAGGGGGCAAGAGAGAGATGGGGTGTGGTGGGAACAGGGGGGCTGGAGGTCCACCCTGTCCGTTTATGGGGTTGTCACCTTCTCCCTGCAGAGATCCTCGACTCCTCCCTCCACGGGCCCAGCGACCTCGACGACCAACACGACTACGACAGCGTTGCCTCAGACGAGGACACAGACCAGGAGCCCCTCCGCAGTGCCAACGCAGGGCGCAATAACCGCGCTCGGGTAAGCCTCCCCCCTGGGGAAAAGGGGGGGAGGGAGCCATGATGTGTGGCAATCAGCAATGAGGACTAGTTTCCTGAGTAACAGCTTTCATTTCCATCAAAATCAAATTCCAGAAATCTTGCCCCAACTTACATTCCCACCATAAATGATAACACGCACCAGGTTTATTGCGACCCTTCCAGCGCTGGAGAATGCCATTTTTGACATTTGCAAAGGAGCACGATACCATCTGTGTAGTCATTTCGAAGAATTTTCCCTAAGGAAACAGATTTTTAGGGTCACGATTCACACGTTTTGTTCCAATCCTTGGGGGGGAAATGTGTTCCAATATCTGGTTCCTATACCTTTGTAAGGGGGGGGGGGTTAACAGATCTGTAAATTACATGAAGCAATATAGAGTACAGTTTAGAAACTAATAGGGCAAAAATTCTTCCAGCTTTGTCTGGGGTGTTGGGAGGGGGGGAACCCCATTTCCTGGCAAAATCTGCTTGGTTTGTTGCTGTTGGCATTCCGCACTGATTTACAAGCATTCCGCAAAGCATGTTGTTTTATGCCTGGAACATTTTTGTGTCCACCCCAGTAATGACCCCATCTCACTCAGCTCTCTCTCTCTCTCTCTCTCTCCCCTTGGAAAAAAAGAGCATGGATTCCTCGGACCTCTCAGATGGTCCCATCACGCTGCAGGAGTACCTGGAGGTCAAGAAGGCGCTGGCCGCCTCCGAAGCAAAAGTGCAGCAGCTGATGAAAGTCAACAACAACCTGAGCGACGAACTGAGGCGGCTGCAGAGAGAGGCAGGTTGCTGTTGGGGGGGGGGGTTGGGAAGGGAGCATCCTGGAGGTGGTCTGAACAGGAGCAGCAACCGCGCAGTGAAATTTGGCAACTTCACAAGGCGGACGGAAGGAAGGGTCTGGGATCGACGGCTGAGGCCAGGGGAATGGAGGATTCTGCCTTATGTTACGTCACGACTCTTGGTCCAGATAGTTCTCTGCAGTGCGATGCAGCAGCAAAAAGAGCTAGTGCTATTCTGGGATGCATCAAGAGAAGTCTAGTGTCTAGAATGATCATGGGTAGGCAAACTAAGGCCCGGGTGGCCAGATCCAGCCTAATCACCTTCTCAATCTGGCCCACGGACAGTCTGGGAATCGGCGTGTTTTTAAATGAGTAGAATGTGTCCTTTTATTTAAAATGTATCTCTGGGTTATTTGTGGGGCTTGCCTGGTGTTTTTACATGAGTAGAATGTGTTCTTTTGTTTAAAGTGCATCTCTGGGTTATTTGTGGGGCATAGGAATTGATTCATTATTTTTTTCAAAATATAGTCCGCCCCCCCCAAAGGTCTGAGGGACAGTGACCCTGCTGAAAAAGTTTGCTGACCCCTGGTCTAGGTCAAGGGAAGTCATAGTCCCTCTCTATTCTGCCTTGGTCAGGCCCCACCTGGAATACTGTGTCCAGTTCTGGGCGCCACAATTTAAGAAGGATGTTGACAAGCTGGAAGGTGGGCACAGGAGGGAGACCAGGATGACCAGGGGTCTGGAAACCAAGCCTCATGAGGAACGGTTGAGGGAGCTGGGTATCTTTAGCCTGGGGAAGAGGAAACTGAGAGGAGATATGGGTGCCATTTACAAATATCTGAAGGGCTGTCACATGGAAGAGGGAGCAAGCTTCTTAAACTCTGACGCCCAGAACTGAGTTTTCCAGGAGGAATCTGACCAAGGCAGAATAGAGTGGGATTATTACTTCCCTTCATCTGGACACTAGACTTCTCTCGATGCAACCTAGAATGTGTTGGGGGGGAGTTATTTTTTTAAAAAAAATGTATTTTGTGTTTTTATCTTGCGTGTTTATGCTGTGGACTGCCCCGAGATCTGCGGATGATGTGTGGTATACAAATTTGATAAGTGCATAAGCTTCGCTAGCTCTGACCCAGTCCCCCAATCCGTTGAAATCCTCTCCAATTGTGATTCCGCCTTCGGAGGTATGAGCTGCTTTCGGCCGGATCCAGCCCTGACAGTCCTGTGCCCCTTCCTCTCGCGTTTCAGATCCACAAGCTGCAGGCGGAGAACATGCAGATTCGCCAGCAGGTGGGGCCCATCCACCCGGCGGCAGCGCCACCCCCCAGCGAGCGCCCCGACCACAGCCACGTGGCCTCCACGGCCACGGGAGCCCACCGCCGGGACCGCCACGCCTTCTCCATGTATGAGCCGGGCACTGGGGCCCTCAAGCCCTTTGGCCAGCAGCCGATGGATGACCTGGTCACCCGCCTTTCCACTCCGTTCCACCCCGGGGTGAGTGCCAAGGAGGGGGGGGGGGGCATTTGTGGGTGGGTGTTAAGTGTTTGGGTGCATTTTTTCACCCGATCTCTTGTTCCGCCCGAACATGCTTTGCTTTCAACGAGAAAAAGTGGTTGGTGGGTTCCTTGCTGTGCGGAGCTGTGAGTTGAGGAGGGTGACGTCTGCAGGGTTGGGATTCTGCAATCCAACCGGTGCTGCTTCTTTTTTGGGGGTCGCAGGGTTGCCCCCCCTGCTCACCCCCTTGTTCTTCTGCCGTTCCAGGAAGTGGACGAGGAAGCCTTATATTCCATCCACAACCAGGCCAGCATCTACCGGGTGAGTGGCGCTTCCTCCAGGGGCCATTGCTAGACCCTTCAAAGCCTCGGGGTCCAATGTGATGACAACACTCTGCTAGTTTATATGTACAGATAGCTAATTTTTGCTAACCTGCCAAGGCAGGTAGGGAGGCGGTTTCACTAGCTTTGCCACAGAGCCCTATGAGCAAAGTTTTTATTTATTTACTTTGGTTTTAAGTTTTAAAAGGGGGCAGGTCTCAGGGTGAAAGATCTGGGGCTTGGCCGCCTCCCTAACATGACCCCCCCGGTTGCTTTTTATGACAGACTTCGCCGACCTCAGACCCTCAAAAAAAGTTTGGACTGCAGCCCTCATCATAAACTCCTCGTTCACCCAGGGGCTGATGGGAGTTGTAGTCCAAAGCAGCACCAGGTTGGCGAATGTTGCCATTTTTTAAAATTTATTTTATGAAAATTATACACTGCTTGACTACCGGGTGGGGGGTGGAGTGGGGAGGAAAGAAACATTGAAGCGGTTTACAAAAAAAAGATAAAACGAAAAAAATATTGGTAAGAAGAATTAAATTTAAAAATTAAGGCTTTTAAAAAGTTACAATAAAAATAGACTTATTAAAACAGATTAGAACTCACACCAGTTTCTAAATATGTGGGTAGGCTTGTCTAATGTTGAAAATGTTTTCATCAGGTGCCCAAAAGAGCATATACCTGCCTGATTATCAATTGGCAGGGAGTTCCAAAGTGTAGGTGCTGCCACACGCAAAAATGGGTTTCTTACACATGTGGAAGGTGAGTTTTGTGGCCCCTGCAACAGGGACAGTTCCATGGGTCAAAGTGGGTCACCCAGAAGGCTTGAACATAAAATCTCCTTGGCAAGAGAAACTGATGAACTATGCCGAGATGGCGAGACTAGCTGGGAAAATTCGGAACCGGCAGGACCAGACTTTCCTAATGGAAGAGGTTTATGATATATTTGGAAAGCAATTGTAACCAATTAACATCCCTTGTCGGGTTAAAAGAAGTTTTGTAGGGAGTATTATATAAATCATTATGAAGAGAATTCAGAATAGTTATATTTAAGATATGAATTTGTAGCAATAATTATAGTAACAAGATGCACAATTAGAAAAGACTTCAGAAAACCATCAGTCGAGGTTGAAGGGAGTCCTAGGCTGTGATAGCCAAATTTTTTGAAAAGGATGATATGCTGGAAAAAGTGCATAAAAACCAATATATCTCGCTCCTTCTGGGCTGCTACTGGGGGCCGGGGGCTGCACCCAGACAGAAGACATGAAAAGAAAATCTCCTGGGCTTCTGCCAAGTGATCCCTCCGCCCATCGGAGTCCGGTCTCTCTGCGTTTGGCTAACGGCTGCCTCCTGCCCTCTCCCTTTCAGATGCGGAAAGGCAGCTCCATCTCCTCAATGCCATTCCCTCAGTCTTCTCCCCTCTTGTCCTGCGCCCCGGAGAGCGGACGTCACATGGTGACTTATGACATTTCTGTTTTTGGGGTTGGGAGTGTCTGAAGCTTCCTTTTTATTCTAGATCAGACTCTTTGCCCATCTAGCTCCATGCTGTCTGCTCTGACCGGCAGCAGCTATGCCGGGTCTCATCAGGGTGGGTGGGTGTGTTTCCTTTCCTAGCCCTGCCACCTTTTATTCAGCAATGGCGGGGATTCAACGCAGGACCTTCTGCATGCAAAATAGGGGGCTCCACCCACTCCCTGCCTGGCTGGACTCTTTGTCCACCTAGCTCAGTATTGCCTGCTCTGACCGGCAGCAGCTCTTGCAGTTCCTTTAAACTAGAGACGCCTGGGAACCCTCTGCATGCAAAGCAAGCCTCTGCTCTGATTACACAACAGGGGTGCCTGCTGCCAGCCCCCCCTTTTAACTCTGCCCAATTTCTCTCCCCCCCCCCTTCCTAGACTGGAAAACTGGACCGACACGGCAGCGGCACAGACAGCGATTATGACAACACGCAGGGCGGGGATCTGCCACTCAGGTGAGGGCGAGGGCTGTGCAGGGCATCCCTTTCTGGGACTTGCACAGGACTAGCTGCTTGAGAAGACCTCAAAAGTGGCTCAAAAGTGACTAAGAATTCCAGGCTGCAGCCAGTGTGTTCAGTTATCCTGGGGGCAGAGCCAGTGAAAATGTATACAGATGCTTAAGTCCATTCTCTGCAGTAGGCCTACTCTGAGTAGAGTTTCATTGGAGACACCCCTCAGGTGCCGGCAAGCCAAATTCTGCGTTGAGGGAAGTTCGGTTCTGCAACCTGCTAGCATTATGCGACTCTTGTGCAATCCTTGTTTTGACAAACTGGGATGTGAGGGTCATGTAAGCAGCTCAGATATCTCCCCTCTCCTTTACAATCTTGTTCAGCAATTCTCCACGCTTCTGTGGTTTTCCTCTCTCTCTCTCCCCTCACCCACCATAAGGACTAGGAACTTACTTTCTTCCTTTAAACAGAAATTAAGATTCTTCTGGCGCTCTCCGTCTTCCCTGCCTAGAAATAGCACCCTCCCTGGCTCTTGATGATGGCAATATCTGAGTTGGCATCAGGGATCAGGAGGGTAGCATCTTTCCCTGCCCCCAAACCCACTCGGCTTCTCTCCCCCCCCCCCTTTCTCAGCATGGACGGGAAGCGCTTGCTGGACCTCAGCAAGGACGATGACTTGCACCCAGAACCTGAACCACTGGAAGGCGACCTGGACCCGGGCCTGCCCAGCACGGAAGACGTCATTCTCAAGACGGAACAGGTCACAAAGAATATCCAGGAGCTCCTCCGAGCTGCCCAGGAGTTCAAGCACGACAGGTCAGGATGAATCCCTCCAGGAATCCTCTGGGGAGGGCAAGATGGGGTAGGAACAGATGGGTGACGGGCCGTGAGAAATGAAAATGAGTGTGCCTGCTGCATCTCTGTGTGATTCTCCGTTCTGGTCTTCCGCCTGGCCAGCCTCCGCAAGGTTGTCATTTTGGTATACCTTTTGCTGTTGCTGTCATGCAGTTGTTCGCGCTGGGGAGACAGCGGCAGGATTTGGCTCCTTTCGGAGGACATCTGCCTGTTGTGTGTCTCTGCACAAGTCCCTGCTCTGAGCTTGCCGCTTCCTTAGCAAGGAGAGGTGCCCAGATCTGGGACTTGGGGAGGCAGCAGATTCCCCCAAATGCTCTTAAGGAATCAGAATTGTTCTGCTGAATAAAGTTTGCTTTCTTCTTTAACCCCTAAAGGGATCTTTGGGTAACGCTGCGACTGGGGTGGGGAACTGGCAAGACCTGTAACGCAGGTGAGGGGAAAGGAGTCAGTGCTCAGGGCCTGGGCCTCATTCTGTCCCTTCTTAACCCCAGCAGCTTCGTCCCCTGTTCGGAGAAGATTCACGCTGCCGTCACGGAAATGGCGTCGCTTTTCCCCAAGGTAGGAGAGAGCGGGAGAGCCACTTCTGCCGAGAGAGGGGTCTGGGTGGGGAAATCTCCTTCCCAGCCCAGGAAACGTCCTCAAAATGAGCGGACTCCACTCCCAGGGGCTTTTCCAGGACGTAACACCTCCCAAAGGATGTTGCAGAGCTTGGGAAGTTTCCCCTATGAGGAAAAGTTGCAGTGCCGTTTGCAGTTTAGAGAAAAGACAAGCAAGAAATGGCGTGGTGGAACTTTGTAAAACGACGCCTGGCGTTGAGGTGGTGGATCGGGAAAAACTTTCCTCTCTCGTACCACTAGAACTCGTGGGAGATTTGGGGCAGACAAAGGAAAATCCTTTTTCAGGCAGTGCAGTTAAACTCTGGAACTCCCTGCCACAGGAGGCAGGCACGGCCACCATCAGTTGCTGGAAAGTGCAGGGAGAGTTTTCTCTCCTGCCCGGATCCTGCTTATAGGTTTTTCACTGGGGCATCTGTTCGGCCGCTGTGAGAACAGGATGCTGGTCTAGGTGGGCCATGGGCCTGATCCAGCAGGCTCTCATATTCTTAAGGGGCTCCTTAGAAGCAGGAAGTGATAGTTTAAAATAGGGCCGGGGGGGGGGCAGCAACATGGGACCCTCTCCCATCCCCCAGCAGCCAGGCTCCAACTTCCACCTCCCTTCAACCGCCCCCCCCCCCATTATTTTGAATTTTTACATACACACAGAGATGAACAAGTCTAACCACTGCGATGTTGTTTTCCTATGATCGAGCAGGATATAACTTTTAGGAAATACATTTTTAAAAAATTGACCGCCTAATGATGACGACTTTTGGAAATGTAAAGCCAAACAGGCAAACTTTTGAGGCTCTCTGCACATGTTTTTGGGTTGGTGAAGGGTATTGTTAATTCAGGCCCTTACTCCGAACTGGCTGGATGTGCAGGATTAATTCAGGCCCTTACTCCGAACTGGCTGTGTAGGCCAGACAAAAGTCCCTTTAGTCAGCAGTGCGGCTGGGAGGCCGCATTGTGAGTTCACAATAAGGAGGTTAGACTTGAACTCTGGACCTCTGGACTTGAGTTGGGAGTCTTACGCCACTCTCCCTTTCTGCTCCTTCCGCAGAAGCCGGCTCTGGAGACGGTGCGCAGCTCCTTGCGCCTGCTGAACGCCAGCGCCTACCGCCTGCAGAGTGAGTGCCGCAAGACGGTCCCCCCGGAGCCAGGGGCCCCCGTGGACTACCAGCTCCTGACCCAACAGGTCATCCAGTGTGCCTATGACATCGCCAAGGCCGCCAAGCAGCTGGTGACCATCACCACCCGCGAGAAGAAGCAGTGAAGGGCGGGCAGGCGGGGGGGGGCCGAGGCTGGTGCAGCCCCTCTTCCTCCCCGCCCCCCAGCTCCTCTCTTCCCCACTGGAGGATTTTGGGGGGTGCAGCCACTTGAAAGTGTCCTTTCCCCACCGACTCACCCGCCCCCCTCCCTGCCAATCAGCCCACCTGCCCAGACTGGGTTGGATCAACACTCCCCACTGCAGCTTGTGGGGGGGCAGGATCGGGGCCCTATAGGGCACACGCCCCATGGCGCTGGGATGCCTGCGCAGTGAAGAAATCTCCCCCTGTAAATATTCCCATCTCCCATCCTTTGGCACTGGGGGGGCGTACCTGTGTGGCGTTCAAGATCCGGAAGGAAGCAGGCCAGAGCCCCCGCCTTCATGCAGAAGGTCCCAGGTTCAAGCCCCAACGGCATCTCCAGGCCGGGCTGGGAGCGAGGCACCTTGCCTGAACCCCTGTTGGGCTGCTGCCGGTCAGTGCAGACAGTCCTGGGTGGACAAATGGCTTGGACTTGTATTGCGTTCGTCATCATTAGAATCAACCCCGCCTGTGCTGTCTGCTCGGGGCGGTTGTGAGTTCAAGTCTAGAACCCCTAGCTGGAGAGGGGCCACACAGTTCATGTAGCCCAACCCCCTGGAAGGCAGGAATCGCAGCCCATTGACCCAAGTCGGCTCCAGAGGCAGATGGAATTGACGCATCCAGACACACCTGAAGGGCCACAGGTTAGCTTTTCCTGCCCTTTTTAGCGGGGCGGGGGTCCTCCTGAAGGGAGTCAAATCTCTCTCTCCCCCCCCCTTGCAAACACTACTCTTCCTCCTCCTCTTCCTCCCCACCTTCCCATATAGTGCGTGGAACTGTATGTGTCCCATTCCTGACCCACCTGCCCACGCACCGATATATATATATGTATAGAGAGATATATAAACACCAAATGTATTTATCTCACCACGTTCCCTCCCCTAATAGTGTTAACACTGGAATTACAACGTCTAGGTGCTGTGGGTCGGGGCATCATTCCCCCCCCGGAAACCTCCGGCTGGATCACTTCTCCCCCCCCCCCCCAATCCCTCCATCATTCCTTTTTTTGGGGGGGAGAGTATGGGGTCTGCCTTTGCCTCCGTAGCAAAGAATCAGTCCTCCCCCACTTCCCCCTCACTGGCCAGTCGTGTTCCCCCCGCCCCCTTGAAATCTGTGAAGTTTTTCAGGCCATTGAGGGAATGTGGGGTGGGCTACCAGTGTGGGGTGGGGGAGACACATGGCTATGGAGGGCTGCATCTGGGCACTGCGCTGGAAATCTTGTTTGTCCTGTACATTTGTAACAAATAAAAAGATGTGAGCATCTCCCGGGGTTGCCCCGTTTCCTCCCCTCTAAAAACGGCCACACCATATAGAGGTCATTTGAACCCGTTACCCTACCCACCCAGAACCGGCTGAATCTCTTGTCCGTCCTGGAAGAATTCTGTGTTTTGAGTATGCGCATGTTCCTTGGATCTAGGACAGGAATATCGCCCAGCGGTAGAGCAGAAGGTCCCAGGCTCAACCAGTGCAAGGCAGTGTGGCATAATGGTTAGAGCCTTGGATTAGGACCTGCGAGAAACCAGGGCTCAAATTTATCCCCATGCAGCTCACTGGGTATGACCCTGGCTCAGCCTTGCCTACCACACAGGGTTGTTGTGGCAATTAAATGAGGAGGGGGAGAACCCCCGACAACACCTTGGGTTCCTTGGAAGAAAAGGTGTTGCGTCAGTGTAATAAAAGAACCCTTTAAAAATACCCCAGTGAGTGACTGCCAGTCAGTGCCAGGAGGCAGGCCCTTTGCACCTCTCTCTGCAGCCTAGTCCCAGGTGGCACACGCTCTCCTTGAGTGCTTTGGCCAGGCTGGAAAGTGTCCTTGAACTTTTGATAAAATCAATGAATTGTAGAGCTGCAAGGGACCCCAGGGGGTCATCCAGCCCAACCCCCTTCTATAAAATTCGACGAAAACAAAAGTTTCAAGGGGGGAGGCTCCTTTTCCTACCACTTGCACTTCCCAGGCTGCCGGCATGCAGCTCACAGGACAGTTTTCGCTACCCCAAGCGCCTAGTCCTCATGGGTATAGAAAACTGACCCACACAAAAGAGACTGGGTTCTGTGCCTGCCGCACAAAGTGTGCCTTTCCCCCTATCTGCAAACCTCCCGTTTGCTTTAGGGATGCCTCATCCTGCTTTCGTAGCAAAAATAAAAGATTTTATTGCGTAAGAAAAACAAACGAAGGCAAGGAGCCAGCTCCTCCGGAGAGTAAACAGACCACGGTCAGGCTGCTGTTTCACCGCAACGCCAAAGTTTCGCCCGCAGACGACCTCATCCTCTTTGCTCCGTTGGCAAAGCCCAGATTTCCGGGAGGCCTTTGGCTGGACGCCTCCACCGAAGAGGGTCGTCCCTAATCCGAGCTGTCGCTGGTGGACGTTGGCAGAAGAGGCGCCCTGGGTGGGAGCTGCTGCTGCTGCCGACCTCGCTTCTTGCGCCTGGTCTGGGCGGAGAGGAGACGCCGCTTGATCACAGCTGCAAAAGGAGAAAGGAGTGGAAAGACTTTGCAAGCCGGCAGGAAGAGGGGGGGCAGCCCCATTGCTGACCCCCTGGAGCCAAGTCTCCTGACGACTCTGGGTTCATGGGGATGTGGAAACGTAATAGAGGACCCTCCACGCTTGACCATAGGGCCGAGCAAAGCAGTCATCCCCCCCCCACTGCAGCCAGCCCCAATTAAATTTTAGGCAGGGGACGACATCGCTGGGATGCAGAGCAGAGTCTGCAACAGGAATGTCCCAGGTCTAAATCACAGCATCTCAAGGTAGGACTAGAGATATCTCATCATGTATAAAACCGATCAAACAACTGGGTGGCAAACACAGAAGACTATTGTTGAATGAAAATTTGCATCTGGGTCCTCATTAGCTGATGGCCGTTTCCAAATTACAGTGGTACCTCAGGTTAAGAACTTAATTCGTTCCGGAGGTCCGTTCTTAACCTGAAACTGTTCTTAACCTGAAGCACCACTTTAGCTAATGGGGCTGCTGCACCGCCGTTGTGCGATTTATTTTCTCATCCTGAACCAAAGTTATTAACCTGAGGTATTATTTCTGGGTTAGCAGAGTCTGTAACCTGAAGCACCTGTAACCTGAAGCGCCTGTAACCCGAGGTACTTAGTAGTAGTAGTAGTAGTAGTAGTAGTAATTTATTATTTATACCCCACCAATCTAGCTGGGTTTCCCCAGCCACTCTGGGCGGCTCCCAACAGATTAATAATAATAGCAATAAAAGATCAAACATTAAAAGCTTCCCTAAAGAGGGCTGCCTTCAGATGTCTTCTAAAAGCCAGATAGTTGTTTATTTCCTTGACATCAGATGGGAGGGCATTCCACAGGACGGGTGCCACCACTGAGAAGGCCCTCTGCCTGGTTCCCTGTAGCTTTGCTTCTCACAATGAGGGAACTGCCAGAAGGCCCTTGGCACTGGACCTCAGCGTCCGGGCAGAATGATGGGGGTGGAGATGCTCCTTCAGGTATACTGGACCGAGGCTGTTTAGGGCTTTCAAGGTCAGCACCAACACTTTGAATTGTGCTTGGAAATGTCCTAGGAGCCAATGTAGGTCTTTCAGGACTGGTGTTATATGGTTGCAACCTCTGCCGTGAACTTCTCCAGTGAGGGATGGCCCACCACACCTCTAGGTAATTGGGAGGTGGGCTGCCTGAATGCAGAGACCCCCTTCAGCTATGCTAGAATTTAACTGTGAATATTCACCCCCAGAATGACTTTGCCTGATCCAGAAGTGCTGCAAAATCTCAGGAAAAGCTGCGGATCTCCTGCCACTGCTGGACTCCCATCATGCCTGACCCACTGGGCATCCCAGCTGGAGTGGTTGCAAGTTGGGAGTCCGGCAACACCCAGTAAGCCAAGGTTTCCCCACCCGCTCTGCTCTAAGCCTTCACCCCTCTTGTCAAGCACAGAGCAGGGGTAGGCCTCATCTTGTGGCCAGGAGTTCCGCAGGTTATCCAACCTTAGGTTCCTACGGTAAACAACCAGCATTTCCCCAGAGGTTAAAATTGGGCACTGAGTGTGCTCTGGATATGTGTATATGCTGCACCTGCCCCACAGCATGGGGGGAGGGCTGAGACCCCCCCTGCCTTCCCTGCAGACCACTCACCAGCCACTGTGTCGCTCCCCTCCTCGGTGCTTGTGGTCCAGTAGAGGCTTCTGCCGCGGCGGCACTTCCGGTGGAGCCGGGTGTAAAGGATGGCGAGGGTCAGCACCACCAGCAGGAAAGTGAGGGCACTGGCTGCCCAGGCCGCCTCTTCGGTGCGTGGGGTGGGGACACGGACCCCCGCTTGGGACCCTCTGGCTTCCTTCCTGCCTTCGTGGCCTTGCGCTTTGCCGAGTCCTCCATCCATGCACCGGCATCCCGTGCCGCCAGCCGCTCTCGCCTCGGTGCGCAGGACGGGCAGCGAGGGGCGGATGTCCTGCGTGACGAGGGGCTGCTGCCCCAAAAGGCCACCTGGCAGGGGCGTCGCACTCGGCCGGGCCTGTCCGCCGAGGTCTACTGACTCTGAAATGCCCTTTTGCTCAGCCTGCAAGCTCAGGGTAACGGGAGGCGGGCCGCCGTTTGCGCCTTTCACGGGGTTGGCGATTGCAGAATGCCTTCCGCCACCCACATCTGCTTGCAGAAGGCCATCTGCCCAGCGACGAAGAGCCCGGCGCTTCCTACCCCGTCTCCGCGGTTTCCAGGGACCTCGGGCGGCTTCCCAGCATTGGAGCAGCTTCCGCAAAGCCTGGGAACGGGAAAGAGGCACCGGATTTTATCAGAGGAGATTCCTGCGTCGCTCTTCCCCTTCCGCCACCAAGCAACTGTTGCCTCACCTGTGCCAGGTGCGTCGGGCATAAACCTCCGCCTGCCGCAGATGCTCGCTTCAGGAAACGGCAGCGTTCCCCACCTGTCGGGCGCTTCTCAGACATCTGCTGGGCCATGTGGCTCTCGAGCCAAGCGACGGCCTGGGCCACTTCTGCCTTTGCCAGCAGCAGGGGCTGCGAAGCAAAAGAGCTGTTTAGCCAAAGCAAGCACAGCCCCTTTAGCCGTGATTTCTGCGGCGGGTCAGACTAGATGACCCTCGGATCCCAACTACGGTTCTGTGATTTCCTCCTCCCGCTCCCCAAATCCTGAAGGTCCAATGGCAGGGACTCTTCTCCCTTGCCTGGCAGCCTCTGCCCAGCATACTCACCCAATGTCCTGTGGGGCCGTCATGCGGGGCTCGGACCTGGTGGGGTAGGCAGGCTTGGGCCAGGAGGGTCAGCTGTCTGCGGAGGAACAGGGGAGAGCACTGGTGGTCGAGAAAAACGATGCCCCCATCCTATGGAGAGAAGACTTTTTAAAGAAATGAAGATATTCACATACCATTTACTGATCTTGGGTGATATCTCCTAATGGTCAGTCCCCCAAGCGCATCTGTCTAGGGGTTGGTCTGGAACTGGCAGGTGGTGGTAATAATAATAATAATAATAATAATAATAATAATAATAATAATAATTTATTATTTATACCCCACCCATCTGGCTGGGCTTCCCCAGCCACTCTGGGCGGCTTCCAACAAAATATTAAAATACCGTAATATATCAAACATTAAAAGCTTCCCTAAACTGGGCTGCCTTCAGGTGTCTTCTAAAAGTCTGGTAGTTGTTCTCTTTGACATCTGGTGGGAGGGTGTTCCACAGGGCGGGTGCCACTACTGAGAAAGCCTTCTGCCTGGTTCCCTGTAACTTGGCTTCTCGCAGCGAGGGAACCGCCAGAAGGCCCTTGGCGCTGGACCTCAGTGTCTGGGCTGAACGATGGGGGTGGAGACGCTCCTTCAGATATACTGGACCAAGGCCATTTAAGGGTTTGATTGGAAGCCGCCCAGAGTGGCTGGGGAAAGTCAGCCAGATGGGCGGGGTATAAATAATAAATTATTATTATTATATTAATGGGGGTGGAGACGCTCCTTCAGGTATACTGGACCAAGGCTGTTTAGGGCTTTAAAGGTCAGCACCAACACTTTGAATTGTGCTCGGAAACGTACTGGGAGCCAATGTAGGTCTTTCAAGACCGGTGTTATGTGGTCTCGGCGGCCGCTCCCAGTCACCAGTCTAGCTGTGCATTCTGGATTAGTTGTAGTTTCCGGGTCACCTTCAAATGCAGTCCCACATAGAGCGCATTGCAGTAGTCCAAGCGGGAGATAACCAGAGCATGCACCACTCTGGCGAGACAGTCTGTGGGCAGGGAGGGTCTCAGCCTGCGTACCAGATGGAGCTGCCCTGGACACAGAATTGACCTGCGCCTCCATGGACAGCTGTGAGTCCAAAATGACTCCCAGGCTGCGCACCTGGTACTTCAGGGGCACATTGACCCCATTCAGGACCAGGGAGTCCCCCATACCCGCCCGCCCCCTGTCCCCCCAAAACAGTACTTCTGTCTTGTCAGGATTCAACCTCAATCTGTTAGCCGCCACATGGGGCAATGCATGTGCCACAAGCAGACATGAGACAAGGAAGGCAGGGGGTTTGAGCTTGGCAGGTTACGAGATTTCATATAAAGAAGACCGTCAGGCTAGCACACCAAAAGCTGGCATCCCCTTGGGGCATTTGGCTGGCCACGGTGAGAAGAGGATGGTGGGATTTATGGGCTCCCTCTGGCAGCCAGCCTCTCCCAGGCTCACAGAGTAAGGATATCAGACAGACAGCGTGGTGTAGTGGTTAGCGTATTGGACCAGGACCTGGGAGACTGGGGTTCAAATCCTCCCACTCGGCCGTGGGTGACTCTGGGCCAGTTGCCTCCTTTCAGTTTAACCTACCTCACAAGTTTGTTGTGGGGTTTAAATGAGGAATGGGAAAGCATCGAGCAACTTGGAGGAAAAGGTAGGATATAAAGAAATCTAAGGGGGTTGGACTAGATGACCCTTGGTGTCCCTTCCAACTCTGCTGGGAATCACAAGTGGGGAGAGTTGGCGCTGTTGTGCTCAGGTCTTGCTTGTGGGCTTCCCCACATCTGGCAGGAGGCTGGACTAGATGGGCCCCCTTTGGACAGATCCAGCAGGCTCTCCTTATGTTCTTATGGAACCTCCAGGTTCAGAGGCAGTCTATCTTGGCTGCTAGGTTTTTAAGGTGTGTTTGGCCACTGTGAGGACAGGAGGCTGGACTAGGTGGGTCCCCTTTGGCCTTATCCAGCTTCTTTCTGAAGTTCTTACTGGACCAATTTTACGCAAATCAATGGGGTCTGATCAGCTTGGGAACGATCCCTTTGCCAGCAGAATTCAAAATGCCTCCTTCGTCCCCAAGCGGGTGGCAAGAATCCTGGCACAAGGAAGCTTCTCGTCCTTCCCATGCTTCTCTGTGGGGAATGAGGGGGGAGAAGGAGAGGGACCGCCTTCGAAATGCCACCTGGGCAATTTCTCATTGGCCCAGAGGAAGGAGGGAGGCGCCCCTGGCTTTGGGTGGGGACCAATGGGAGACAAGCAGGGGACACCCTTTTCCTGCCTCTGCGTGCTTTGGGAATTAAAGGAGAAGGGGAGAAATAGGATCCTCCCGGAACCAGATCCCCATTAAGTCTGAAGCCAGATTGGAGGCCCCGATCCCACACTCCAAATGCAAGCTGAATGGGTCAACATACAGCAAAATTGTGGAAAGAAGCCTCCAGGCGCTGTTTCAGTACCTGGAGGCAGAGGGAAACTAATTTGTTCACTTGGGTATTTGCTGATCACTAAAACCAAGCTTTTGCCATTAACCCCTGGACTGATTTGTCCTTTTAATTGCCCCGCTTTTATCAAGAACTTTAACCTAATTGTCGTTGCAAATGCAGCTGGAATTTGTTTGGCGAAGGGCAGTGCAGAAGGGTTTAAAAATAAATAATATGCATTAATAGGCTGAAGAGAACAGGTCAACACATATAAGGTAAACACACTGAGAATCTGTGCTGTGGACACAAACTAGGGTGGCCTTAAAAGATGGGGCAAATTCACAGAGAAGAGGGATCTCAATGGCTACTGTCCACAAGGTAAAGGTAAAAGTGGATGGCTACATGGGTGGTGCTGTGGTCTAAACCCCTGAGCCTCTTGGGCTTGCCGATCAGAAGGTTGGCGGTTCGAATCCCCGCGATGGAGTGAGCTCCCGTTGCTCTGCCCCAGCTCCTGCCAACCTAGAAGTTCGAAAGCACGTCAAAGTGCAAGTAGATAAATAGGTGCCGCTCCGGCGGGAAGGTAAACTGCGTTTCCGTGCGCTCTGGTTTCTGTCACAGTGTCCCATTGCGCCAGAAACGGTTTAGTCATGCTATCCACATGACCCGGAAATCTGTCTGTGGACAAATGCCGGCTCCCTTGGCCTGAAAGCAAGATGAGCGCCGCACACCAAGGTCGCCTTTGACTGGACCTAACTGTCCAGGGATCCTTTACCTTTTTTACTATCCACAATGGTTATGTTCTCCTTCCTCTGTCGGAGGCAGTCAGTGCCTCTGAATCCCAATTGCTGGGAATCCAAAGTGGGGAGTGTTGCTGCTGTGCTCAGGTCTTGCTTGTGGGTTTGGCTTTGGGGTACCTGGTTGGCCACTGTGAGAAGAAGATGCTGGACTAGAGGGGCCCCCTTTGGCCTGATCCTGCCAGGCTCATTTCTCAGGTTCTTAAACTCTGGAATGGGGCACACACAATCCAGCTTCCTGCAAAGTTCAGCTTATTTACAGTCCTATTTACCTAAAACATTGTTACACCATAAAACGCCCAAGGCACTGAACAACATTTAGAAGCCAATATACGGGTTAGCAACCACGATGCCCGCTAGCAAAATTAGTAGATAAAAGAAATTTCTAGAACAAGCACTGGGAATAAGATGAGAGGGAAGAGATGGGAAAATAATACACAAAGAGAGATACCAGAGTCAAAGCATACCAGGCACAACTTCCAACTCTCACCCGTTTCCAACCAAAATGCCTCTCTTTAAATTAAAAGGTGTTTACAAGGCAGAGGAATGGCTGTCAGAGTAGGACCCTTCCAAATATATGCTTTTTAAAAAGCACGTGATTCACACTCAAAAGCCACAGGAGGGTAGTATGAATGAGATTTTGATTCCTTGCCATGAGTTGCAAAACCAGAATAAATTATGCAAAATCATGCAAACTGACTGGAATTTTTGATGGTGTGGGCAGGAAAATTTGGCTTCTTGGGGTATGAGAATTTGGACACCTTGCGTGCAGATGTTTTATTTTGGGATACCAATGCCCCTGAAAATATTTTTGGATGATTATGGCTTCAGAGCTAGCTTTCTACCTGCTGAGGGATTGGCCAGGATACCCCACGACAGCGATATTGCTCTTCGGAGGGGAGATCTTGTTGAAAACTGGGCTGCAAGGAAGAAAACAAACAAACAACTTAGAATTTCCCTCCCCCAAAAGATCTCTCTCTCGTCACACCAGGCTTTTTCTTCACCAAACCCTCCTTTCCAAGGCAAGCTATGTTTTGTCCTCACCTCTTCAATCCTGCCCTTAATCCAGAACCATGAGGACTAGAACCTGTGTTTCATTTTTAGGGGAAGAGCCATAGCTCAGTGATCGGACTCCTGCTTTGCATGCAGAAGGTCCCAGCTTCAAGCCCTAACAGCATCTCCAGGTTGGGCTGAGAAAGGGGTCCCTTTCTGAGACCCTGGAGATCCACGGATGGTAGTTGTGGTTCAAAACCTTCAGAGGCCCCAGGGGAGGGCAAAAGGCACCCTGGAAAGGCTATCTGCCACTAATCACACCAAGTGCAGAGTTTTGAAATTTGACTAGGAGAGGGAGCCAGCATGTTTCAACCTCAAAATGTGAAAAATGTGAATGTGTTGCTTTAAAAGTGTGCAGGGGGACGGTTCTTTCTTTCTGGTTTATTAGGAGCAGCCAAAAGCCCCAACTGAAGGTCACGGATTGGGCCCAGAGGAGAGCATCCTGACCCCATGGAAGTGGTCCAAAGCAGGCATTATTTGCCCACCCCTGTCTCCTACCATGTCCTGCCAGCAACTTTTAATGGCCAGTCTGTACCTAAACAGGATTCAGCCAAGCTTTTAATAAGGCTTAAAGCCTGATACTGTAGTCCTATCTGCTCCTCTGGATCCCCAATTAACAGGCAATGCATTGGAAAGGAAGTTTTATTCAGAATAGATCCACTAAACTTAACGCTCTTAGTTTACTCACGTCCATTATTAGTGCCTGTGAGTCTACTCTGAGTATGACTAACGCTGGATCCAACCCAACAGGCCGAGTGGTGACTTGTTTTTTGTTTAAAAGTTTGTTTTCGTACTAATCTGCTACTTTATAAAACGTGTGCACTTAACCCCCCAACCCAAGACAGCGCTTGGATCACTGACGTACAGACAGGAAGGTTTGGGCGGCGGGAGAGACGATCGAGGGTTTGCTCAAGAAGATGCGTGGCTGGAATTTAGGAGCAGCCTCTGAGCACGTGCAGAGCGTGCCCCACAGCCTCACAGGATTCACGACCACCGCCTTCTGAGACTCGGGAGGACCTTCTCTTCGGGGCCAAAACACACAAGCTCCCCTACTCCCACCCCAAGCCCGACTCCGATTCTGGAACCGCTAGTCTCCGCTCTCCTAGTCAGACGTGGGATTGAAAAAAGCAGCCGCCACCGAGAGCTTTGCAGCCCCTGAAATCAACAGATCGCGGCGAGTTACCACTAACTTTTAAGGCCATCTCGGTGCAATGGGTCTACTCTGGAGGCGGACTTAGGAGCGCCTCCCTCCTTGGTTGGCAGAGAGGGGGTCGCGAAGGGGCAGAAAGAGAGCGAGAAGAGCGCAAGAAGAGCGCGCCGCCTCTGCCTCACCTTCCCCGCCTCGACGCCGGGCGCCAGGCTGAGCAAGAAGAGCAGGATCGGGGGGCCCGGAGGCGGCCGCAGCAGCAGCGGCTCCCCCATCCGGTCCGGCGGCGGCGGCGGCGGGGCTGGGCCGGGGAAGGCTGGGCTGGTCCCTCGGGCGCCGCCTCCTCGCGCTCCTCCTGTGCGCTCTGCGCGTAAAAGCGCACCGCCTGGCGGCCGTCGGAGTTCCGGGCGCGCCGGACCCCAAGCTCGGCGGGAAGGCGGAGCCTGGGAAGGAGCGAGCCGGCTGGCTACGGGCCAGGGAGGGAATGCCGTTTCGCAAACGCGGATCGCCTGACGAAATCCCTCTTTACCAACTCGAACAGCTGGAAAGGGGAATCGGACAAATGCACGCAGGAGAAGGGACCGGAGAGATCAGTGGCTGGGGCAAGCAAGCATTTCTCCCCGCTGGAGAGGGCGGGTGCCCTCGGGTCTCACTTGCCGGCTTGCTAACGATGCAGCGGGTTGTCTGCTCGAACAGGAATCCCGGGCTAGACAGGCCTTTGCCCCGATACGCGGCAGCCAGCAAGCTCTTCTGAGGTTGCTTTTATTCATTTTATTACGATTATATCCCACCTTTGCCCCAAGGAGCTCCACGTGGTTTACAGAGTCCTCGCTCACCCGGATTTTATCCTCAAAACAATCCTGGGAGGTTGCCTTCTTTGGGCTCTTCTTATGTAACCTCCAGGTCCAGAGGCAGTCTATCTAGATTCTTTATGGTATTTGGCCCCTGTGAGAACAGGATGCTGGACTAGATGGGCCCCCTTTGGCCTGACCCAGCAGGCTCTTCTTACCTACTTACTTAGAAACAGTGGCATGCTCATCCTTGAACTTCTCTGCATTAAATTAGATCCAAGCAGTCAGTCGTCTTGATTATTAATTTTCACATCCACTGTTGGAGAGGAGGAAGGCTCCAGAATACCAGATGGATGGAAGTTAGTCTATGATCAGCCTTGAGTCATAACAGCCAGATGGACACATCGAGAGGAGCGTGGGGAACGTCAGTCTTCAGCCTCTTGATTTGAAAACAGAATAATTAGCAAGGAACAATTAAAGGCTAACTAATTCCCCCAGTGATGGCTGGTTGCCATTGGGACTGATAGGGCAGAAGGCAGGGAGTTTAACAGTAGGTGGCGCCAGAGCCAATGACAGGCAGAAACAACAAATTCCAGTTTTGTCCTCAAGCTTCTCACCTCACCCCCGCTGAAGTCT
The DNA here is from genome assembly GCF_964106645.2 of Podarcis pityusensis. Classification (NCBI taxonomy): domain Eukaryota; kingdom Metazoa; phylum Chordata; class Lepidosauria; order Squamata; family Lacertidae; genus Podarcis; species Podarcis pityusensis. Next base: position 1,881,918 of record NC_138040.1, on the reverse strand, counting down.
ACAAGGGACAACACTGAGACTAAAGGGGGGGGGAGCGGATGGGTAGGGCCACCCTCTGGACTGGATGAGGGCAAGTGGGGGTTGGTGGAGCAGTGCCCCATTTCCCCTCCAGGACTAATCACCACTGAAAACAACTAGGAGCAGCACATTTGGGGTGGGGTGGGGAACACACTTCTAAAATATATTTTGGTACTTTTTTTTTAGCTGTGAATTGCATGCAAAAAAATTGAATGTATGTGAAATCTGATGAACAGTTGTGCCCCGATTGCAATGGCACCAAACAGGAATAAAGCCCAAACCAAGCAAAAAATAAGGCTTGCAATAACTTTGCCCAGATTTTGTACAAGTTTGCCAAAGAAAGAAAGAAAGAAAGAAAGGCAGGCATCTGCAGCCAGGCTATCTCCAGCAGCCACCTGTTCCCTTAAGTCAGGTGTGGAGAACCTTTGGCCCTCCACAGAAGTCTAGTGTCCAGATCAAAGGAAGTGATAGAGCCACTCTAGTCTGCCTTGATCAGACAGCACTTGGAGTACCTGTGTCCAGTTCTGGGCGCCACAATTTAAGAAGGATGTTGACAAGCTGGAAGGTGGGCAGAGGAGGAGGAGGACCAAGATAACCAAGGGTCTGCAGACCGAGTCTTGCGAGGAGTGGTTGAGGAAGCTGGGGATGCTCAGTCTGGAGGAGAAAAGACTGAGAGGGGATGTGAAAGCCGTCTTCAAATAATGAAGGCCTGTCGCAAGACAGGAGATTCCAAGTCAACATTAGGAAGAACTTCATGAGGGCAAGAGCTGGTTGACAATGGAACAGACTCCCTTAAAAGTGGGTTGCCTCTCCTTCATTGGACGTTTTTAAACAGACGCCAGAGACTCATCCATGAGAAGTTCTTTTGCTCTGATTCCTGCATTGCTAGACTAGATGACTCTTGGAGTTTCTTCCGATCTTACATTTCTATGGTCCTATAAGTGCTGATGGACTACAGCTCCCATCATCCCTGGCCATTGGGGCTGATGGGAGTCGTAATTCAGCAACCTCCAGAGGAGCAAAGGTTACAGAGGGGAAAGTGCCACCCAGATCTTGTGGCTGAATGAGGCAGAGTACAAAAACAGGAGACGCTGGGAGAGAGGGGGAATAGCTAATATACAGGATAATCAGTGCTTTTCTTCTGGGGGGGAAATGATGCTGGTACTCACAGTTAGTGCCAGATTTTTAACCAGTACTTTTCTTACAGGAAAAAAGGTGTCTGTGCTACATACCTTTGTATACCCCCAGGAAAAAAAGCACTGAGGATAATCATCCCCCTTTGGGCCTCTGGAAGCAGAAGGTGAAGAGCTCTGGAAGCAGAAGGGTTAACCCACTTGCAGGAGCAACACCCATCACCCCTGCTTTCCTGCCCGCCCCCCCCCCAGCAACCCTCAGACAAATAAATTATTTGCTTAAGTAACCAAGCACCAGTTAGCTCCAGAAAAAGCTGGCCAGACTCTCAGCAAGTTCTAGTGAGGTGTTTGCCTGAGGCCCCAGCAGCCTAGAGAGATGGTTTTTTGGGCTGTGGGCTTCATCCTTCTGGCCCTCCTCACCTGGTGGTTCTGGCAGCCCCAGGCTCCTCCCGGCAGATCCACCGATGGCGAGAGGCAGCTGCGAAGACAGGGACTCACAGAGGAGGAGCACAAGGCTGCTGGAGTCCCTTTGGGAGAAGAGCGGGGGTCTCCTGTAGGGGGCTGCCGCCTCATCTGCAAGCCCTCTGCCCTCGCTCAGGCCCTGGTCAAGAGCTTCTGCCGCTCTGCCCACCTGGAGACCAAGCGGTGGTCCTGGAAGCAGTGGCCAAACCTGCAGACTGCTGTGCAGCTCCTGTGGCCCCCGGATTGCCCACTGGACTTTTCCAGGGACCACCTCCAACTGGCGGACGAGGGCATCGTTGCGTTGGATTGGGTGTCCGGACCCGTGGACGGAGGCAGGAAAGCCACTGACACAGCGGTTCTCCTGGTGGTGCCCAACGCCACTGGCGCGATCAGCAGAAACGTCCAGCAGCTGTGCCGACTGGCCCTCCGGCAAGGCTACCATCCGGTCATCTTCAACCGGCGTGGGCATAACGGCTGCCCACTGACCACCCCCAGGCTGCAGCCCTTTGGCGACCCAGATGACTTGAAAGAGGCAGTGGCATACATCCGGTTCCGGCACCCCACCAGGACCCTGTTTGCCGCGAGCGAAGGGTCAGGGTCAGGCCTGCTGCTCTCTTACCTGGGCGAATGCGGCTCGTCCAGCTACCTGTGTGGCGCTGCCTGCATCTCACCCATTCTGAAGGCCCAGGACTGGTTTGAGGCCGGCCTCCCTTGGCTGTATGAATGGAGTCTCCTCCTGCCCCAGAAGAGGAGCGTCAGCAGGTGGGTATTCCCAAAGCTTCTGGCATAGCCCGCCCTCCCACATTTCTCTGATGAAAACAGGAAAAGCAGGACATGAAGGGATCAAATCAGAAACCGGGACGGCTTCTGTAAATCCGGGACTGCCCCTGGAAAATAGGGACACTTGGAGGGTTGGGAATAGGGCCTGAACCAGTAGTATGCGGTGACATTTTTCGTAGGGGAACAGTTAGGACCAGAGGGGCCAGTGAGGGAGATGGGGGGGGGCACATGTCACAAGCATGATGCCTTGATGGCCTGGTGTTGCTCATGTGAGCATCATGCCTCCCTCCCTAACCTGGGCAGAAGCTTTCCAGGCTTTGGGCACAAGGAGAACATTTAGAGGACTATCTTAGTCTCCCTAGTCCACTGACCACATGCCAATAGCCTGAACTGGTGGTGGTGCACATGGGGGCACCCATAAAACTCCTGAAGGCCCCCTAACACACATACTGCCCCACCCCACGGCCATTACGTGGTGAAGGTGGTTGCTACCCCCCCTTCAGTTCCTAGAGGTGATGGAGGAAGCAAAAAGACTGACACTCTTTCCCACTTCCTGCTGTGGCTTTGTGGTCTTCAAAGCCCAGATTTAAATTTACAGGATCTGACTTTTAATCAGATCTCTTTGAAAAAGCAAAGTGTGGGTGCCCCCCCTTTTGTGTGGGGGAAACCGATCCAGGGTGGGAAGTGATGAGAAGCTCATAAGGAACTCCTCCTTCAGTTCAGCTGTGGAACTCCCTGCCACAGGAGGCTGCAATGGACACCGACTTGGTTGGCTTTAAGAGAGGATTAGACAAATTCATGGAGGAGGAGAGGGCTGCCGACGGCTGCTAGTCATGCTGGCTCTGCCCTGCCTCCAAAGCGGGAGGTGGCAATGCTTCTTCTTAAGGCTGGTTGCTGGAAACCACACGAGACAGTGCTCTTGAGATCGAATCCTGCTTGCAGGTTTCCCATAGGCATCAGGGTGGTGGCTTTGAGCATAGCACGTTGGACTGGATGGGCCACTGTCCTGACCCAGCAAGCTTGCCTTCTGTGCTTAAAAATCTCAATGACCCCTTATAATAATAATAAATAATAAATAATAATAATAATTTATTATTTATACCCCGCCCATCTGGCTGGGTTTCCCCAGCCACTCTGGGCGGCTTTCAACAGAGTATTAAAATACAATAGCCTATTAAACATTAAAAGCTTCCCTAAACAGGGCTGCCTTCAGATGTCTTCTAAATGCCAGATAGTTGTTTTTCTCTTTGACATCTGAAGGGAGGGCGTTCCACAGGGCGGGCGCCACCACCGAGAAGGCCCTCTGCCTGGTTCCCTGTAACCTCACTTCTCATGATGAGGGACCTCCGTGCTGGACCTCAGTGTCCGGGCAGAACGATGGGGGTGGAGACACTCCTTCAGGGATACTGGACCGAGGCCGTTTAGGGCTTTAAAGGTCAGCACCAACACTTTGAATTGTGCTCGGAAACGTCCTGGGAGCCAATGTAGGTCTTTCAAGACCAGTGTTATGTGGTCCTGGTGGCCACTCCCAGTCACCAGTCTAGCTGCCGTGTTCTGGATTAGTTGTAGTTTCCGGGTCACCTTCAAAGGTAGCCCCACGTAGAACTCTTGATGGTGCCTCTTGGATAGAGAAGCAGGGTGTTTGCAGAAATCAGCCTCTTGTGCAAAGGTACAATTTGCATTTGTTGCCCTGCTTGCTTTCCCTTCCGGCCCCACTCACCCCTGGCATGTGGCCCCCTGGAAAATGCGGAGCCCAGCCTGAAAAAAACTTCCCCACCTGCTGCTCTGTGTTCCAGGTACACCGAGGCCCTGGAGAAGGTGGTGGAGATGGACAGGGTCCTTGGGAGCAGCTCCTTGCGAGCTTTCGAAGCTGCCCTCTTCTGCCCACAGCGGAGGCAGAAGATGAGCTGGGAGACCTACTGGGCCAGCAATGATCCCCTGCGGGACGTGGACGAGGTGGCCGTGCCTGTCCTGTGCCTCTGCAGCGCCGATGACCCCGTCCGGGGGGCTCCCGAGGACACAATCCCATGGGAGCTCTTCCAAAGCAACCCTTTCTTCTTCCTGCTGCTGAGTCCGCACGGAGGACACTGCGGATTCCTCGGGAAAGATCCCAAAGGCTCCTGGGGTAACGCAGTGGTGCTGGAGTACCTGCAGACCCTGGCGGAGTTTCTCCGAGGGGAAGAGAGGGTGAAGGACAAGCCCCGCCGAAGGACAGCCACTGCCCAGCATCGCTGCTGCCGGCGGCGCGGCCCTCTGCGGAACAGGGGGGCCGCCCTGCCTGGCCTCGACCTCTTCAGCTGGCAAAGGTCGTACACACGGTGACAGAGCAACAGGCTGCGCACGACTTGTGGAGCAACCAGGAACCAGGAATCCTCAAGGGCAAATGAGCTGGGTATTTTAAGGGATGTAAGGGTCTCTGTCCTTGCGGAAAGGGAGCGACAGAATATTTGGCCCACATCGTTCTTGCCTGTGGTGCCCATAAAGGCAGCTGAATTTCGCTGCAATTCTTCTTTTTTTTCAAATTTTTTTATTGATTTTCACAGAGTTATAAACACAACAAACTTACAAATAAACTAACAAATAAACTAAATAAATTAACTAACAAATAAACAAACATAAATCATAACCTTATTAAAGCTAATCTTGTTAACATTGTTAAGTGACTTCCTCGTATCCCCCTAGTTGAATTTCAATGCATATCATTTTAACGGTTTTCCAAATCAAAATTCTTATAAACTTAACATCATTTTATCTTCTCAATTCAGCATTAAACATGATAATTCATCACATTACTTATTTAAATCCTAAGCCTAACTGGTAATTGCAAGCTTTTTCCAATTAATTTAACTTAACGTATTTAACTAAATAATCATTAAATTTCGTCCATTCTTCCTTTCTCTGCAATTCTTGCATTGAACAAGGTGGGACTAGATGCCTCTCTGACTCCCTTTCCAACGCTACCATTCTTTGAATTAAATGGGCAGCTCCTGTTATCTCAAAACCTCCAGGAAGGGCTTCTGAATGGGATCCAACCTACCTTGCTGCAGATTTGTTGCAAATTATTAGCAGAGGCTGTGATTAGGTTTCCCCCTCTGGCTGCTTAACATGGAAGGAAAACTCCCCCATGGTACAGCTGTCCTGTCCAGCTATGGTTCTTGTACATTAGCTTTTTTTAATCTGGTTCCTGATTTTTAAAACTCTTCACTTACACGTTTTAAGGTATCCTGCTGTATATCTTAGCTAAGGTATTCCTTGTGCAGTATTTTACATCATTTCTGTCTTACAACCCACTTGTACGTTAGGATACTTGGCTGCCAGTGCGCTTGGTTTTGTTTTGCTCGGGTCCAGGATGGCATCATAATAAAGAATTTGTTATCTGTCATTGGGAAATTCTGGATTACTCCGACCTGCTCTTGCGATTTGGAACAGCCTTCCACAGGGCTGCAGTGGGCAGATGGGGGTTGCCATTTCAACTTGCTACAATGCCCCCCAGCCCAGGATTGAATGAAAACAGTGGTTGTCCTTTATCTTGCCACCTACAGTTCAAATTCTTATTGATGTTCTTCTTAGCTGCTTTTACTGTAAAGCGCTTCGAGTCCCTCTTGTGAGAATAAGTAAGAGCAGGGGTAGGGAGCCTGTGTCCCAGGGGCCAAATTTGGCTTGTGAGCTTATCTGGCCCTTGGGATTCTCCCCAGCCCTGCAGTGCACCCTCGTTGAGCTTACTGCCTGGCTAGAAATGTTGCCTTCAACTCTTGTTTACCTGGAGGATGAAGAGGGATGTGTAATAATAATAATAATAATAATAATAATAATAATAATAATAATTTATTATTTATACCCCACCCATCTGGCTGGGTTTCCCCAGCCACTCTGGGCAGCTTCCAACACAATATTAAAATACAGTAATGCATCAAACATTAAAAGCTTCTCTAAACAGGGCTGCCTTCAGATGTCTAAAAGTCTGGTAGTTGTTCTCTTTGACATCTGGTGGGAGGGAGTTCCACAGGGCAGGTGCCACTACCAAGAAGGCCCTCTGCCTGGTTCCCTGTGACTTGGCTTCTCTCAGTGAGGGAACTGCCAGAAGACCCTCGGAGATGGACCTCAGTGTCCGGGTAGAACGATGGGGGTGGAGACGCAGAAACACCACGTGCAGAAACACCAACCAACTGTGCAAAGGTAAAAATTTGCATGCATTGCCCCACCCACTTTTGCCTCTGGCTCCGCCCACCACTCTCATGTGACCCCCCCACCTCCCAAAAAAGGAGATTTGGCCTGTATGGGCTGTAAAAGATTCCCCACCCCTGTTTTAAGAGGGAGGGTAGACAGAGATGGGCATTGCAGCAGCTGACCAGAGGACTGTGATTCCTGCATCGCATTACTGACCTCTGTTAACAAACGAAGCAGAGACGCCATCTACTAAAATTACTTTATTACAGCTCTTTTTTTTTTAAACATTTCCTTTGCTATGATACAAAGGATACTTACAAACAAAATATTACATATCACCTCTTTTTGTTCTCTTATTTCCCTCCCCCTCCCCAACTGCCCCCGAAACAACTTGGTTGGTAACAGCTGTAAATGCACAATCTATACAATTAATACAGGTTATATGAGCTATCGTGTACGCCTGAACCAGAAGAAAAGACCGGAATACTGACGAGAAGTATTGTACAAGAGAGAGCGAGGAGAGAGGCTCGCTTTGCCCGCCGGCGAAAATGCACACCTCTAGCTGGGTCTCAAAGGTCGGTGCCCGGCAAAGCCTCCGCCTTAAGCGGCTGGGGGGGACGGGACAACCTGGTCCTTGTTTAGACTTGCGTGCAACTGGCTTGCTACGGATAAAGCTTTTTAAAAAACAAAATCCCCCAAACCAAAATAATGAAGCTTTGAAGCTTACAACTCAGCTGTCCTGCCCAACGAACGTACCTCGATCTTTTGTGAAACCACGGCAATATGGAGGAGGTTTGGTCAAAGGATGAGCTCAGGCTGACACTGTTTAAAAACAGTTCTTCTGGATCTTCTCTGCACCCAAAAAGACATGCTGCTCTGGAGAGGGATTGCCCCAATGTGTTTAAGGAATCTGGGTGGAAGGTGTGGACTCATATGTTAAAAAATAAAAATCTGCTGTGGGCCTGGGCGCCATCTTTTGCCAACCGGGTTCTTTTCCAGATTTTTTTTTGGCGCTACAATTCCCATCAGCCCCTGGCAGGTTGATAAACCACATCACCCCCACTTCGCATTGCAGGGGGTTGGACTAGATGATTCTTGGGGTCCCTTCCAACTCTGCAATTCTAAGATTGCTTTCAATGCTCAAAAGCCAGAACAATCCCTTAAGATCTCCTCCCTCCCGCACCCATCAGTTCTCTCTCCCAAAACCGAGGGATCCTTTTAACATTTTGCTGCCTAACCCATTCTACCAACCCAAAGTGATCCAAAACTACAAGTGGGCATCTTCTTTTCAATTTGCAAATCTGCTACCCGGGTTTGCTCGGTTCCTTCTTCCTTTCAGCTGATGGTCTATTTAGGGGGGTAGGAGAGCCAATGGTCAGAGATAATGACCAGATAGCTTGCAGAGTAAGGTTCAAACTGGGAATGATTAAATAAAAACAAGACAGGAGGATTGCGTTGAAAAATATTGAAAATGTCATAATTGTAATGTACAAAATGGGATTTTATTTAAATGGGGAGGGGGTTAGGCAGGGACAGGGAGACCCTAGCTTCAGACCCAGACTAAAAAGCCATGAACGCAAGAGGAGGAAGGAAGTTAATTATACAAATTAATAAATAGAACACCCCACTGGCAGAATAAGCCATGCTTACGGCTTACAAGTCAGGAGGAAGAGGAAGATTATACATTCAAGATGCTTTTTTTGAACCCCAAGTGGGATAAAACTTACATCAAAGTTGTGTTAATAGTTCATTAGAAATCAAGTTTCGCTTTTTGTTTTAAAATAATCTCCACGATACAAGCAAGCTTTCAGGTTGGTGTTGTTTTCTTCTAAATGTCAAATCTACACTATTCACAACTCATGCTCTCACCTCGGAGGCCTTAAGATGACAACGGGCAGAGTTGCCCACCTGTCCGATTAATGTGGAGAGGAGCCGGGCGGTTGAAAGAAACCACACTTGACGCAGTCATTTCCTCCTTGGCACTAATCTCCCATCAGAAGTGATGGCTGGTGCCCATTGAGACTGGTAGGGCGGAAGGCAGGGAGCCCAACAGCAGGGGGCGCTAGAGCCAAAGACAGGCTGGGCCAACTAGTTCTGTCCCCCTCCTCCCTGCTGCTGAATTTGACAAGGGGGAAACTGAGCCAGAGGAAGAGGAGTAAGCCAATGGACAGGGCCACCCCCTGGGCCAGTTTTATGTAAGAAGGCAGGCAGGAGCAATAGATGTGTCCATTATTTTAAGAACAGAAACCTTTTAGTGTTTTTACACCCACTTCAAGCCAACGTAGCTTCTTTGTGTGTGGAGTTATGTACTGGAGGGGTAAAAAAACAACAACAGACCATCTGCATCAAACCTACCCCCTAAGCTGGAAAAACGAAGGGGCACACATTTTGGTAGTGATCGCATTTGCTAGATACCAAAGTCACTGCTTTCTCAAGGCCTGTGGGTCAGCTCAGCCCCACACACCAACACAGAGCCAGTTGTATCCAGGGAACAATTCTTTCCCCTGCCCAACACACAGAGCCTACATTCCCCCAAAGAATTTGGGGAACTTTAGTTCACCCTGCCCAGAGCTAGTTCCCAGCACCCTTCCAAAACTACAGTTCCCAAGAATCTTTGGGAGGAGCGACGTGCTTTCAATGGACTGTGTGTATGCAGGAACACAGCTTCTGCCATAATACAGTCACATCTTTACAGGTGATATGCTCAATTCCCCATCGCTCCTGCAAAAATCACCTCCTGCTAGATCCCACATTCTCTATCAGAGGGTCCAGCTGGCCACATTATTTTCTTTCTCTGAGTCAGTGTCAGACCCCAGGTGCCAAGAGAACTCACGTTTTTACTCTCAAGCAAACCTGACAGGCAGAGGCCAACAGGCCTCAGCACCACAATCATTGACAGGAAAGTTGAGGGTGCTCAGGTAAGAGCTCCTCGCATCTCCTCACACAAACAGAAAATGGTTGGAAGGAGGGGAAGGTCAACTTGCGGACAGGTCAAGAGTCTACCTATCGCTGCCTTTCGAGCCAGGATTCTCCCCCATTTTATTTAAAAAGCAAAAGCAAATCAGAGTTTGGAAGTTTCAGTTCATTAGCTTTAGTCTTTTCAGCCTTTCTGCTGAGCCAGCAGTTGCCATAGAAATCTGCCATTCTGGGCGTAAACAGCAAGAAAATGGGGCTTCATCCAATCCACTGCTTTCCCTAAAGTGCTGGGTTTTGGGACTTTGTCCTCTCTCAAATCCAAGGGCAAGTGTCTCCCACACCTTGTAAAAAAATAAAAAATAAAAATGGCACAGCTAAAAGGATATTTGTTTAAAAAAGGCAGACAATAAAGAATCCAGCGACCCCAAACTTTGGGAATCAGACACAAAGGGTTGTATCCAATGTTAGCCCTACTCAAGAGTTGCCCCACTGAAATCAATGAACAGGACCAAGTTTGGTCCATTAATTTCAACTGAGTAGTCTTGAGTAAACTCAGCTGGATACAACCCTAAGCTTCCTCAAGCCCACATAATGTTAAGTTTGGATCCAGTCGCCTTATGAAATCTATTGAAACCAGTGTTTCCCAAACTTGTAGTCTAAAAAACAGCTGGAGACCCAACTCCCACCATCCCTAGCTAGCTGAACCAGTGGTCAGGGATGATGTGAATCGTAGTCCAAAAACAGCTGAAGGTCCAAGTTTGGGGGAAAACAATTTAAACATTTTGTACCGAAAAAAAGATGGAAGGAGGGGAGAGGAAAATTTCCATAATTCAAAGGTAAGCGCATACAGTTTATGCTCCCCTCACTCAGGTCAATTTGCTATGATTGTTCTTTACAGGTAAGCGAACACATTTCCTTTCCCACTAAATGAGTTGCCAGGGATACTAAGCACCAGAGGGCAGGAGGAGGGATGAGGGATGAGGGGTTAGTGGTGAAGAAAAATCCTCTTTTAATGTTTGCATTGCTTCCTGATGCCAGGAGACCGGTCCTCATTAAGACCAGGCTGTGTTTGGCTGGGGGGGGGGGGAAGAGGTCAACATGGAAGTTTGGGTTAAAAAAGGCTTAAATGTTTAAAAATTGCTTAAAGGAAGTTTAAAATGTGTTAAAACGACTAGGTTTTGGCTACAGAAGGGTGGTCAATGTATTCCACCCCGTTCTCCACTAGGAGTGGCAGCAACGGTTAGGGAAGGGACTGCTTGCTAAGAGGCACTCAAGCTTGCAGATCAAACACCTCGCTTGTTCATGCAAGCCTCATTTGCTGACACGGCCCTTTCACCCTCTGGGAACAGATGTTTACCTAAGATTTTGGGAGAGGGCTCCCAACAATAGCTGGGAGGGTTTTTCCTGAAAGGGGCAGATGTTCCATTTGTTACACAACCGGTATCGGAAACCAGAAAACGATCCTTGCTTGGCGAGAGTAAGCCAGACTCAAACACCGTGAGGCAGTCAAAGCTTAGGAGGAATATTGATTGGGAAGAATCAACAGCAATCCTGGCTCAGAGATTCCTGCCGCTGGTTCAGATATGTCCTCCCTGAGCTACGATGAAGTCTCCTCCAAGGACCCAAAGGATGTTTTAAGAAGACCAGGGTCAGGTCTTTTTGAAAGGATGGGTTATGGGGTTTGAAGGGCAGGAGGCCACAGCTCACCTTCCAACCCAGATCAGGTAACTTTCCAATTTATCTGAAGCATGACTACCAGAAAGGTAGGGAACTCAAAACAGCTACCCTTGCTTTTGTATGTGGGACAACCTACCTCCAGGGACTTTTTAAGGCAGTGTTTCATTTGTGCCCCATTGCAGGGATGGGAAACCTGCCCCCAATGATGTTGGGACTCCCATCTTCCTTGCCCACAGACCCTTCTGGCTGTTGGGAGTCCAACACCACCAGAACCACCACTGGTCTCTATCCATGCCCTCTCAATACCTCTCTGCTAGAGAGGAATGACCTATTGATTCAGAAGTTAGCATCAGCTGGGTACTTGCTAGCTCTTACACACACACAAACTTTGCACTGGCTGCAGAAGTCTAGAAATCAGACCGATGGTCTCTATCCAAACATGATCTAGACCTCACACGTTCAACCTTTTCAGACCTAAGACCCACTTTTAACCCAAACATGCATTTGGGGACCCATTTCTCTCTTTTTTTACCGTATCTTTGGATGGTAGTAGTACTCCTGTTCTGACCCACCTTGGATCAGGCCACAGTCCAGTAGTGGCTCCTAACCCACCAGTCGGAAGACCAGCGATCTAGATCTCTTCCTTCTCTCCTTCAGACACATTGGCTTACAAGAATCCAAACCAGCCAGTTTCCAGAAAAGCTAAGTGGACACTCTCTTGGTGATCTATAAGGTGAGACGGGGGGTCTTTCCCCCTCACCCACCAAATCAACCTCATGTAGACTGAAGGATGCCCCTCAAACCCTGGTTCATGACAGCGGACAGCAGAACCTCAAAAACAACACCTTTTAATGTCTCAGTGCCAAAGAGGAGAGTTCATCGCGCTATACAGAGCATGTAACTACAGAACTGAGAGCTGGTGTTGATAAAATGGGATGTGCTTGTGAGCATTTTTCTATAAAAATAGACATCTGTGCATTTTAGAAGGCGAGGGGCTGTGATCCACGGAGGCGGCATTGCCCTTCCTAGCACAGGATGAAGGCTGTTAGGATCAGAGGGCCTGCGGTTGCGCAGCTAATGTGAAGAGAGGAAAGAAAATAGAAATAAATCAGCCACATCAAACACACACCTAAAGGTGTCATTCTGAGTCTGCTTTCAAACTCCTGGAAAGGAAACATCTCTTTAAGTCCCTTGACCACAGGAGCCTCCAGTGTGTTAAAAAAGAAATTTATAAGACCTGTAGGTTTTGGGGGGGTTGTGGCTTTTTTAAACAGATGTCACAAGATGCCAGACTGCTCTGGCTCTGCCACCCTCAAAACAGAAAGCTAGGAAGTTGGAGAGAAGCACAGTGGAGGGCTGGACTAGAAGACTCGCTGGGTCCCCTTCCAACTCTGCTATGGTTTGGATTTTATTTTCTCAAAACATGTATAGAGACCAGGGAGGAGGGAAGCTGCTTCAAAGATCCAAAGAGAAGGTAGGCTCCCACCAGAAATTGCTCCTACAGCTCCTGTTGCTCAAGGCAGTTGCAGTTTGGACTTGTTCCCTTACAACAGTCTTTTTGCCCGCCTGGTGCCCTCCAGGTATTCCAAACTACAACTCCCACCAGCCCTGCCCAAAGCTCTTGAAGGGGGCCAGGCGGCCTCAAGGCTGCTTTGCAGATTCCACTGCTGATGCCAGGACATTGTGGTGAAGGCTGAGTAAGGCCACCAGGAAAAAGATGAAGAGACCACAAGTCAGGGGTGGGGAGCCTGTTGTCCCTCTCAGACGTTACTCATCAGCCAGCAGGGCTAATGGACAGGGACCGTGGCAAGAGCTGTAGTGCATAAAAGTCTAGAGGGCCACAGATTCCTCAGCTAAAAATAAATAAATGGGAGGGAGGGGAACACCAGATGGCAGCTTCTAGGGATAAATATGAAATGAACAAACGATGCTAACAAGCTTTTTTTGGAGAGGGGAGGGATGCAAGTAGACCACACAGCACTCTTCCAAGTTGGGTCCCCTGAAGTTGTTGGACTACAACTCCCATCATCCCTGATCATCTGGGGACCCAAGGCTGAAGAACACTGCTGGAAGGTTGAGGGATTCTCAAACATCTATCCGGTTTGAGAATCATTTCAGGGAGCAGGTGCACCTCAGGGAAGAAAAGCACAAATTTAAAATCTGGCTTTCTTATTGACCCATCAAAAAAACAGGAAATAGAACCTGCATCCGGATGGAATTAAAATTGCAATTGGCTTCCCTCGGTGGGGATTTCTGGCTTGCTCAGGCCCTCTCAGCGCGCACACGTGCGCACACACACACACACAATTCCCCACTATGCACACACACAAAACATTTAGACCAATGGATCTGATGCAGTTTTTGCAAACTATTTTAATTAAAATATTAATTCCTTGAATAAGTCCAGGGTCTGGCACGTGATGAGATATACATTGGGGGGGTGGGGAGGGGCGGGAAGAGAAAAACGACCTGGTTACAAGACCACAATTCTCTCTCTTTTTTTTTTGTTTTGTTAAGCGCTAATGTTGAAATGGGGCAGCATGGAAGGGGAGGGGTGAAGGAGGCAGCAGTCAGGCCTTGTTTTGCATCACACAAACAAGATTATTTTAGGAAAGAACACGCCCACCCCCTCCCAATGTGGAGCCTGCCCAAAATTTCATCATCAATGCAAGCAAAAAATGCATGAATGAAGCGACAGGGAGGGGTTCTCAAGTACCGCTCATAATTCAGCCCCCACCAGACTGGGGCTCTCCAGCGGCTTCGGACTACAACTCCCATCAGCTGATGGGATTTGTAGTCTGAAACACGCAGAGGGTCCCAGCTTGGCCAAGGCTGGCTCATATCATTGCTCCTTGGTCTGTGCGTTTGTGGACATGCTTGGGAACGAGAGGCGTTCCCCTCTTTGCCCCCACCCAGAGAAAAACATTCAATATTAGCACCATGTTACTGATGTGGTACTGCCTAGAAACGGAGACCCATTCCAGGGCTCCAAGGTGGAAGGGCCTCTTGGAGTTAAATGACAATGTTCTTCTCTCTCCCCCCCCCCCTTTAAAAATAAGTTAACTAGTTCAAATTTCATGTCAAATGGAAAGAGAAGAGGCATGAGAGTTCTCTGTGAAGTTACGTTTCGCTGGAAGGATCTGAGTACTACTGAGATCTTTTTCACGCGAGATACACAGAACACATGGGCAAAAAGGGGTTTGCCCACTGTGACCCTTTCAAGAGAGTCACTAATATGCTAGGACAATGGTGCCCAAGTCAAGATTCTCCCCACCCATTTCCACCCCCCTGGAAGGGGCTGATTTGGCTTAGTGGCCTCCTGCTTGTTCCCAGTGCTATGATCAACCAAAGATCTGGAGGGAGAGGGAGGGGCAAGGGAGGGAGAAAGAGAGAGAGAGAGAGTAAGGATCTGGAGTGGTTGTTTTTTAATTTAGCTAAGATTTTTTTTTTAAAAAAAGAAGTCACACTGATAAAAAAAAAAGAACTGAGCTGCAGTGTGAAAGACATTAGAGTATTTTTCTATACAAAGATGTCGCGTTGGACACCAAACACATTCGGAAGAAACCTTGCAATTCTGAGCCCTATAAGATGTGTTAAAAGGCAAAATAAAAAATTCTAGAGTTAGTTAGCTAGTGTTTCATTTGCTTAAATGTGCAAGGGAATTTTTAATTTTTTTTTACAAAGAACAGCCGAGGGAAGCAGCTCCTGTAGTGAGGAGAATCTCTTTCTTTTCCTTTTCTCGTAACCTTGGGCCAAGCTGCTCTCTGCTTAGCCCCTGGGTTGACGCGAGTCACAGTACCTCTTTTGCTGCCTTGGCAACTGAGGTCCCAAAGATCCTGAGAGCAAAAGGAGAGGGGCGTGTCTAGCTCTCCCAAAAACCTTGTTCTCCAGCCGCCAGCCCCAGAAATCTACATGTGTGTGTGAGCATGCACAGTGGCTCTTTGGAAGCAGAGCCTCTGGGCAAAAGGTCACCAAAAGCAGTCGCAAATGGCTTTAAAAACGGGGCGGGGGGGTCCCCCACCTCTCGAGAACTCATGCGAAGGACGGGTCGCATGTAGCGTAAAACGTCAATGGAGGCAGCTTAACAGGCTGGTCAGCAGCAGGGCAAGAGAGGCGAAAACCACCCCCCCATGGCAACTAAAACACACTCGGAAACACGTTGGCTACAGCTTTACATGTAAACGAGGAAAAAACTGTGGCAAGCCCAAGGTTAGCCCCCCCCCCCCAAAAAAAATCTGGCAAAAAATAAAATAAAATATGTAGTGTCAGAAAGGAGAGAGATCTCCTTGCCTGCCCTAAATGGCGTGTCTGAAACTTATGGCATCAATCACAATACCTCTGGAAATTTGGACTGGCTGGCTGAAAGTCTTTTTTATATATATAGAAGTTTCTGAAGAGCAGAGCAGCCAGGCAGGGGAGGAGGGTGCGATCCCGGGCGCCTCGCAAATTGTTCTGATGCTTGACTAACGTGAGATGTCACAGTATTAAGCTAGAAAACAGCAGACCCTCCCTGGCCTTGCCTCTTCCCCCTCCAGCAACCACACAACCATACACACACGCACACGCACACACACGCACACACACACACACACCACAGCCTGTTGGGCTGAACTGCAAACAGGTTTCTAGCAGGTGCATTTGACTAGTGCAGTTCTGTCCAAGCGATCAGGTGTGCTCCAAGCGAGCGGCTTCACCTTAGTGCAACGGGGAGACAGCATGCGCCAGCGGGGGGGGGGGGGGTGTCCAGAGCTGTCTGCTTGCCCCCTTTCTCCCCCCCCCCCCAGCTTCTATCAGCAGGCGCGGTTCCCCTCGCCCTCCTGGACCTCCTCTCTTTAGTGGCACACCTTCCCCCCGAGTCCCTTTATAGCAAGAGACTGGCCCCCAAAGAAGCAGGGAGAGGGGAGGGGCATTTAAATACAGAGAGAGCGAACCAAGAACCCACGGGGTTTGCCCTCCCAATGTGCCTAATTCACCAGGAGCTTGGGCTGGGGGAGACCCTTCCTTCCTTCCTTCGCTCCGTTAAGAGAGAATGGCCTCCCCTGACCCCTTGCCACTAAAAAAGCTGCACCTCTCTCCCGGACTCCAAACAGCTTTCTTTAAAATAATCTTTCCTTTTTCTTAAAGAAGCTAAGAGAGACTCTGCAGCCAAATACTATGACATCCCAATTAGTAAACCCAAAACATTAAATGCTGCCCGAAATGAGCACGCTCGCCAGTCGGCACCCGGAGTCTGTGCTGCCCAGGTCTGGGCTCCCGGGGAGGGGGGTGGGGTTGCCCCTTGGCAGCTTCTGTTGGCAGACAGCTCCAGTGGACTTGCCACCCTCAGGGACAGACCTCTCGAAGCTATTATGTATAAGACATGTGTGACCCATTGGATATTTGCGACGTGACGCTCGTGCTCCTGCTCATGCCTGGCTCCGTCCGTCCCCCGGAGGACGTCCGCCTCAGAGCCTGGGGGCTGTTGCGGACCCCCAGCGAGCTCCCCCGGGGGACTCCCTGCATGGGCCCAGAGGGGTGACCCCAGGGCTGGGGGCCGCCTTGCATTGGGTGGCCCCACGCCTGCGGCGGACCACCCATGGGGTGACCCCAGTGGGGCCCTGCGCCCCCGGAAGGGTTGTGGGACCAGCTGGAAGCTCCCGGGTAGCTGTGGCTGAACGCCTCTGGGGAGAGGTTCGAGAGGACCATGTTGCTGAAGCCCAGCCGCATGCTCTCCGAGTCAAACGCCTCAATCTCCCGGGCCTGGCGCTCCAGCAGGCTTCGGATCCGCTCCGTGCGCTCGTTCTGCAAGGCCAGCATCTCCTCCTCGATCTGAGCAGGACAGAATTGGGTGGGGGTGGGGGAAGATGGGGGGGCAGGGTTAGATCGGAACAGCAAATACTGAGCAGGTGCCCCGCAGCGACTTTTGGAAGGCGGTGAAAAAAGCGGTGCTGATGCAACCCTCGTGCTGATGCAAAACAGGTGCTGCCGTTCCCCAGCACCACAAACCGCAATCCTAACAAACACTGCGACCGGTTGGCCTCGGCCTGCGAGAACTGGCGCTTCACCTGCCCTCATCAATCATGGCACACGTTAGTTATTAACAGACTCCGGCAATGGATTAGGGTGTGGCTGCTTCCACCCCACAATAGGCAGAGAAGTTGGGCAATCAGAACCTGCCGCCTGGCGAACAGGATTTAGGTGGGGAATTGTCATCGCGCCACTCCTTGGTGTGTGGAGTGCCTCAGGGTGCGATACTCTCCCCGATGCTTTTTAACATCTTTATGCGCCCCCTCGCCCAGCTTGTCCGGAGTTTTGGGCTGGGTTGCCATCAGTATGCCGATGACACCCAACTCTATCTGTTGATGGATGGCCATCCTGACTCGGCCCCAGACACACTGACCAGATGTCTGGAAGCTGTGGCTGGATGGTTACGTGGGAGCCAGTTGAAGTTAAATCCTTCGAAGACAGAGGTCCTCTGGCTGGGACAGGACGATATGGGATTGAGGGGGCAACTCCCATCTCTTGTGGGGGTGCAATTAGTGCCAGCACCGTCTGTTAAGAGTTTGGGTGTAATCTTCAATACCTCCCTCTCTATGGAGGCAGAAATTACACCTATAACAAAGGCGGCATTTTTTCATCTCCGCCAAGCTAAGCAGTTGGCTCCTTATCTCTCTCGTCCTGACCTAGCCACTGTGATCCACTCAATGGTCACCTCCAGACTGGATTATTGTAACTCGCTCTACGTGGGGCTGCCCTTGAGACTGACCCAGAAACTCCAGCGGGTGCAGAATGCCGCGGCGAGACTCCTTATGGGGTCTTCGCTGCGAGATCACATTCATCCGGTACTATACCAGCTGCACTGGCTCCCGGTGGAGTACAGGATCAGGTTTAAGGTGCTGGTTTTAACTTTTAAAGCCCTATACGGCCTAGGACCCTCGTACCTACGGGACCGCCTCTCCTGGTACGCCCCACAGAGGAACCTACGATCTGCAAATAAAAACATCCTGAAGGTCCCAGGCCACAGAGAGGTTAGGCTGGCCTCAACTAGAGCCAGGGCTTTCTCGGCTGCGGCTCCGATCTGGTGGAACGCTCTGTCACAAGAGACTAGGGCCCTGCAGGACCTGACATCTTTCTGCAGGGCCTGCAAGACAGAGTTGTTCCACCAGGCCTTTGGTTAGGGCGCAGCCTGACTCCCTCCTCTGGCAACCTGCACAGAATTTTGCTTAACGGTTGCCATCAATTTGATTGTAATTAATTTTTATAATTGAAATGTTTTTAGAATGTTGGATTATTTGATTGTTTGATTATTTGATTGTTGTTAGCCGCCCTGAGCCCGGCTTCGGCTGGGGAGGGCGGGATATAAATAAAATTTATTATTATTATTATGCCACAAAACAAGCCATGAGGGGAGAGCTCACCAGCTGCCAGCCTAGGTTTTCTGCCCAACATCCACACAATCCAGACAAATTAGGGTGTCTTGCGTGAAGACCCCTGCTCACTCCCTGGGACTGTCTTGGGGGTGACTCACTGTGGAGGAGCAACTAAGAGCCCTCACATCTCTGAGGGCACAGAGTCTTGTTGGCGGGGGGCAAGCGGCCTTCCTCGCCATTGCAGTGGGTTGGACTAGATCATCCTTGTGGGTTGGACTAGATCATCCTTGTGGTCCTTCCAACTCTTCTATGATTCTTTACAGACGTGACCAAAAGGCCTTGACTGCATCGGAAAATAAAGCACATCTCTGCTCAGTCATTTTGCTCACTAGGTAACCTTGGGCCAGTGACTACCTCTCAGCCTAACCTACCTTGCAGGGTTGTAGTGGGGATTAAAGGAGGAGGAGGAGGAGGAGGAGGAGAATCATGTAGGCCACACCTTGAGCTCCTTAGGGGGAAAGGTGGGACATAAATGAAATAATATAAAATAAAAGGTAAGCACCAGCATGCACCTCAATGAACTAATAAATCACCACTTCACCCTGAAGCCGCTTGAGTTAAAGGGGTCAAAAGTTGTGAAGTCAAGAGTCAAGTCACAGGACAGCCACACTCATAATCCAAATATGACTTTTTCCAAAAACTGGAGTTGTCTCTGGACCCTGAGAGGGACAGTTTCTCCAGAGACATGGCCTAATTTCAGGTTTTGTAATGGAAGGGAACCACAGAGCTCCTTTTATATGCAGAAAGGGAGCTGGTTTTCATTGTAATGCATTCTGTCTCTGACTGTATCACGATTTTCAGGAATTTCATTCACACCCACGAGAATTGGACTGAGTTTACGGAGACACACACCTATAGCAGGCACCCCCAAACTTGGCCCTCCAGCTGTTTTGGGACTACAATTCCCATCATCTCTGACCACTGGTCCTGTTAGCTAGGGATGATGCGAGTTGTAGTTCTAAAACAGCTGGAGGGCCGAGTTTGGGGATGCCTGACCTATAGCTACACTGGAGGGGACCAGCAGGTGGCAGCAGAGGCTGCCTGGTTCCATAAAACAGGGGATGGGGGAACCTCTGGTCCTGCAGATGCTGTTGGACTGCAGCTGCCATCAGTCCTGTCCGGCCCTTGGCAGCGCTTCCTGGGGCTGGTGAGAGCTGTGGCTCAACAACAACTGAAGCCAAAAGCTTCCCTGTACTGTGGTGCCTCGCAAGACGAAATTAATCCGTTCCGCGAGTCTCTTCGTCTTGCGGTTTTTTCGTCTTGCGAAGCATGGCTATTAGCGGCTTAGCGGCTTTAAGAAAAAGGAAACAAACTCGCAAGAACTCGCAAGACGTTTCGTCTTGTGAAGCAAGCCCATAGGGAAATTCGTCTTGCGAAAACTCTTTCGTCTAGTGAGCTTTTCGTCTTGCGAGGCATTTGTCTTGCGGGGCACCACTGTACTTGCACTAAAAGAAAACAACTTTTGCACAAAAAACTGAAGAGAGGTGGAGGGCTGCTTCCAAGAGTGGGCAAGTGGGGTACCCAGAGAGGATCCGTAATCCTTTCTCTCCACCACTTGCTTCCTGCAAGGCAACCACCACCCACTCACAAATGCACAAAACAGGCTAGTAACTCTGCACAGGGAGAAAGATTGGAACAGCGTAAAACTGAAACCTAACCTCAAGTTGCACTGTCACCAAATTCCCTATGCTGACCTCAAACGCCAAGATATGGCAGCAGAGTAAAGTTTGCAGCACCGTAACTTCAGCCACTTTAGCTACAACACCATTGTTAATGACAGGTGGGTGAAGGGAGAAAAGGGGTAGAGATGGAGGCATGGAGGTTAAATTAACCCTCAACACCATGGGGCATGTGTGGGTGTTGTCTGTGACAGTGACTGCCGTGGGGCGACTGGGTCACCAACGACACTGTAGGCGTAAGGGACATTGCCATTCCTACAATGCCTCTTTTTCTAACAATATTATTGTGTCTTTGGTGAGGCAGGTGAAGTGCAGGATGCTGCACAGCAGAGAGACCGTGGAGGAGTAGAGGTGTGAGTCCTGCACTAGGACATGGGAGAGACTAGGGTTCAAATGCGGACAGAGCTTGGGGGCTGGTCACTATCTCTCGGCCTAACCTACCTCAATGGCTATGAGCTCCTTTGAGAAAAGGTGGCAAATAGATATTATTTTTATTATTATTACCAGCACCAACTTAGCTGGGCCACAGGACTGGGGTGCCCATGGCCACTTCCTTGTACCCCACAGATCTGCTGTCTATTGCCTGCTTCAGACACAGCACAAAGCCATGGCCTGCTTAACAAACCATGAGTTAACCACAAGCTGTCCCAGAGTTTAGTGTTACGTGTGAACTAGACCCCAATACCTTGGATGGCTTCTTCCGCATGTCAAGCAAAATGACAGAATTCTGAAGAATTTCGTGTGGAAAAAATACTGTGTGTGTGTGTGTGCCCTTGTCCTAATTTAACGTGCCAACGTCCAGGCTGCCTGCCCTCATACCTTCTGCTCAAGGAGGGCCCTGCGCAGGGACACCCGCTGCTCCAGCTCGTGCAGCTCCCGGTCGTGCTGAGCCTCTGCCTGCATCTTGATCTTGCTCTGATAGGCATTGAGCAGCTCCAGTTCCTGCTGCAGCTGCATCTTCAAGACCTGGCACTCTGCTTCCTGCGCCTCGTCCAATCGCAGCTGCAAGACAAAAGCAAACAAACTGAGCTGTGGAAGAGGGCTCCCGGAGGGAGAGGGAAGCTGGTTGTGAGGCTTGCTAAGAAGGGAAGAGGGAGGTGGAAAGGGCTCCTCACTCTGGTGTTCAAAAGCCTGCAATGACTGCCCATATGTTCCCAAGCCAGCTTCAAGATTCCTGCATTAATGTACAAGGCTCTGAACAACTTAGGTCCAGGATACATTAGTATAAGGATGGAATTCCTTCTATCCCTGCCTGGTGGTCACAGAGATCTTCAGGGGAGTCTGCTAGCAGTTCTTCATGACTCAGATGCAAGGCTTCTATCCACCAGAAGGCGTGCATTCATTATTATGGGCTGGATTCTATGGAACTCCCTCCCAGCTGAGATTAGACATTCATCCCCTCCCCTCCCCAGTGAAACTTCAGGTACCTGACAAAGACTTTTCTGTTTCAGCAGATACTGAAAGGAAGTACTCCAGATTTAGGATGAATGTTAATTGACCTTGATGACCTTCTGCTTCTTAATTTTTATGCAAACCACTTAAATGAATGAATGCTTCTATTTCATAAAATCTATACACTGCTTCATTGTAAAAAGAAAGAGAAAAACCCTCAAAATGGCTTACAAAAAAGAACGGCTTAATTCTGCAATTAAGCGGTCTATAAATAGCTTAAGTAAATAAAATATTTCCCAGGGAATCTACAGAGGCAACCCCTGACTGTGGCCAAGGCTCAGCAATGCTCCACCAACACCATGTCTGGTCAGCCTGGATACCTCAGTTGGATACATGAGGTGCTGATCATGCCAAGGTTGCAGGTTCGATCCTTGTAAGGGACAGCTGCATATTCCTGCATTGCAGGGAGTTGGACTAGATGATCCTCAGGGTCCCTTTCTACTCCACTATTTCATGATTCTATGTCAGTTATGGGACTGAACAGCCCCCACCCCCCGCACCGCTGCCAGGAAGGAGAGGGCTCCATGAGGGAACTCACAGCCTGCGTGGAGAGCATCTCGTTGATGCTGTGGTCGTACTGCTCTGCGAGGATGGCCAGCTTTCGGGTCTGCTCCTCCTTGAGCCTCTTCAAGACAGCCTTGTGCTCACTCTTGGGGGTGGTCTCCAGCAGGTGGTTCCGCAGGGCCTTGTACTGCCGGGTCTGGATCTTGCACGTATCCTGGAACTGCTTCTTGATCTGGAGCTCTTTAGACTGGAGGGGAGGAGAACAACGGTTCTGCGTCAACCTTCTTAGAGGACAGGCCTGCCATGTCAAGGGGTTTCTAATGGGCTTTGAGCTGAGCAGCCATCTCCAGCCTGGAAGCCCCAACAGCACCACCAATGGCACATCCCCCTCCATTCAAGGCCTGCTGGTGGCTTTTCCACACCCTGGGACAAGAACACTGAGCATGCTCCGAGAAGTGCCCCACTTGAAACAGGCTCTGAGGACAAACCCAAACTCAGACACTGCTTTACTGGGAAAGCTATGCCAGACTTCCCTGGAGAAGCAGGGACCTGCTGCCTTATGCACTCACACAGTATATTGAGTCAGTTAAGGGTAGTTTAGACCTTACTGCAGCCTTACCATAGATGAGAGGGGGAGATATGGAATAGAACGTAAAAGTGATGCACACAGAAACATGATGAGCTGTTTAATTCCGAGTCAGACCACTGGGTCCATCTGGCTCAGTACTGTCGACACTGACTGGCAGAAGCCCTCCAGGGTCCCAGGCAGGGGGTGCTTTCTCCCAACCACACCTGCAGACACGGTCAGTGACTGAACCTGGGACCTTCTGCATACAAAGTAGGTGCTCTGCCACTGAGCTATGGCCCACTTAAAACATTCAACCGTGGCCACACAGAACACCATGAAAGTGAGGCCCAGCCTGCCAGCCCTCTGCTGCCACACAGTAGTTTCTGGCCTGAAGAGCCCGTCACCTTGTTGGTAGCAGCACATATATTTTTCAGGGCTTGGGGGACAGAGAGGAAGCTGGGTCAGATTTCCAGAGGCCAAAGGGGAAGGCAGGCAACAGAGCCCTGCAGAGAGCTGCCTGCCCTCCTTCCTGCCCAACACCATCTAGATAAGACGGGATTATGTAAATAGGAGGAAATTTGAAATGCGCTCAACTTGCATAATTTATACAGGTCACCAAGCTGGGCTTTCCTTGGCACAGGATCTGGGTCACCAAGGTGCAGAGAGCTGCCTCTGGTCAGTTGCCCAAGCCAGAGGGAGATATGCATGGCCCATGTGCCTCACCCAGTTTCCTGTTCCTGAGAAGCAAGTCAGCAAGAGGGCTGGAGCCTTGGGCCTCCTTTGGGTGGGCAATGCAACTCTTCCTTCCCTTGGCACTCCTGGCTGAACAATCGGCTTGAGGCTTTCATCTATCTTCTGGGGTAGGCAAAGCGCCAGGGGCAAGTTTTGGGTTCTGCCTCAGCCGGGAAAGGAGGAGCTGGGGGAAGGGCTGCAGCCCAGTGGTAGAGAATCAGCTTCACTCCTTGACAGCATCTTCAGGCTAGAAAATATTCCTTGCCTGAAACCTTGGAAATCCACTGTACACAATGTACTGAGATAGATGGGCCAATGAGCTGGGCTCGCTGTAAGGCAGCTTGCTGTGCAAAGGAGATGAGCCTCAGAAGGCAGCCTGGGATCACAAAGCCCCAGAGGTTTCTAAACCCAAGAAGCAGGGGGAGATGACACCAGAAGGCAGCAAGTAAGGGGCTGCTGGAACAGCCCTTCAGCCTGCAGACTAAATGCTTGAGGAAACAAACATGTCTTCCCAGGGGCTCAATAGGGGCCGAATGCCACAAGTCCTGGGCAGTGCCCCCCCGCAACACACAACGGGAAGAGGGCTGCCCACCTCCACCCCCTGAACCAGCTCACCTTGAGGCTCTTGGGCTGCTGCCGCACCTCCATGACATGCTTGCGCCGCAGCTCCCTCTCCCGCCGTTTGTTATACTCCAGCTGGTTGGTGAGCTCTGTCTGGTGCTGGAGCCGGATGAGCTCGCAGCGCATCTTCTGGATGGTGTTGAGGTGCCGGAACTCCAGCTCCTGCATGGACTCGTGCTGACGCAGCAGCATGGCATGCTCCAGGTCCTTCTGCGTCTGGCGCTTGTTCAGCTCCTGAGACGCAAGGAGAAGGGGGGGGGGGAGTCATTGGGGGGAAGCGAGGAGAGGGGACATCAGGACCAGGCAAGCATTTTCCTGGCTGGGTCAGAGAGCCCGAGGCAAAGGGTGCTGCTAGGGGAGGGCAGGAAGGGGATAGCTGTCCCCTCGCAGCCAGAGATAGATGGCCTCTGGGCATGGGTATTCCATTATACTACCACAGCTAAGAGCTGCCAACAGACTCAACTCCCATGAATGCCCAATCACCCTTTTGGGAAAAAGGGTATCTGAGCTACAAACCACCATCCCTATCTATTGTTCTTCATCTTGTTTTTAAAGTACCTTATCCCATTTTATCTCACTTCACACTGAATCAATGGCTGTTGGCTATGAAGAGCTTTATAAATCTGAACAATTATGACTTGTGATCTGAGAGAGTACTTCTGAAATGTGGCTTGCTTCTGCCCATCCTAAAACGTGGCTATTTTACTCAACCACCAATCTCGCTGCTCAATCGGTAATGGCCATTGCTTGCATTTTTAAGTTTACCTATCCTTTCACAGTTTTCCTCCAACCCTGATCTGCAGTTGGGCTGGTTGTTTTGATTATTGCTGTACAGAGCCCTGAACTCTTTGGACAGAGGTCAAGTCAAACCTTCAGTATCACCTTACCCCATATATGCTCTCTCAACCCCTTCAGCAGATCCAGCACTGTTACAGGTGCAACACCCTATCTGCATATGTAAGAACTTTTAGTGTGGCAGCACCCAACCTTTGGAACTCCCTGACTGTTGTTATCAGGCAGGTGCCTTCATCGTATTTTTGGTGACTTCTAAAAACATTCTTATTTAGACAAGCCTATCCAGATATCTAGAACGCTGTTGCATGGTTTAACCTGTTTTTAATTTAATAACTTTTCAAAAAAATAAATTATTCTTGCTGGTTATGATAATGCTATTATTTTATCTGTTTTGTTTTGTTTTTTTACAATCAAGCAGTGTATAAAGATGGGGGACTCAGGAAATTTAAAGTCCTTCTTCACACAGTGGATAGCTAAACTGCGGAACTCAGTCCTGCAGGAAGCAGTGATGGCCACCAACTTGGGTGGCTTTAAAAGAGGTTTACACAAATTCATGGAGGAGGAGAGGGCCATTGATGGCTTACTAGGCCAGGTGGTTACGCAGAGGCAGCAGCAATGCTTCTGAACACCAGCTGCTTGAAACCACAGGATGGGAGAGCACCTATTTGGCCACTGTGAGAAAAGGATGCTGGGCTAGATGGGTCATGGGCCCTCCTACGCACCTCCCGGACAAGGTCCTGCTCCAGGTTGTGGCGCCCCAGCAGCATCCGCCGTTTGAAGCGGCGGCACTCCAGCTCCAAGTACTGCCGCTGCCGCCGGAGCAGGTTGGCCTCCTCCTCCGCCTGGAAGTGCTGGATGTTCTCCTTCTGCTTGGACAGCCACTCCTGCTTCTCCTTCTTGGGAGTGCTCTGGTTCTCATTCAGCTCCTGGAAGAAAGAAGAGCAGGTGGTCTCCCGTCACAGGGGGGCAGGGCTCAACGTCATGGGAGGGGAGCTGCCTGCTGCCTTTGGAAGCCCTAGAAGAATAATCTGCTGCAGGAGCAACGCAATGGGAGGGGCTGTTTCCCATTCCCAAGGTGAAACTGTGAAGCTCCCTTGGTTTTGCTATTGGTTGGTGCATGTTGCTTAAGGAATCTTGTTATATTTGTAGTACTGAAGGTTTGTTTTTTTTGGTTTGGTATTATATTTGCTATAACCAAACTGCAATGGAAGACAGGAGTGCCTGGCGTGTTCTGGTCCAGGGGGTCACGAAGAGTTGGACCCAACTAAACGGCTCAACAACAACATATTTGCTATTGTGTTGCTTTGCTATATTATTATGACATTGTTTTTGTTTTGAAATGCATTCCTGTTTTGTCATAAACTGCTCTGTGGAAAAGCGGCATACAAATGAAATGAATAAATAAAATGAGTTAGCTTGGCTTGTAGGAAGATGGGAGGAGAGGAGAAGGAGAGAGAAGGCTCCTCTCTATCTGCATCCTTTGGTATTGCAAGGAGTGCAGAGATAAGGGCACACACAGTTCAATGGAACAGAGCAACAGCAAGAAGGGGACATTCTGCCAACGGAGGGTTCCCTGCCATCGTGGACACTCAGGATAAAAACATTTATGGGAACAGAGGAATCATTGCTGGAGGACAGGCCTTCCATTCCACAGGCACAGCCTGTAATAGGCAAATTTCTGCATGAGTGGCTGAGCTAGACCAGGTACAATATTATAGGAATGCCAGCAGTGACATTGTCCCAGAAAAGAGAATGGGTTTTAGGACAATGCAAGAGTCAAACCTCTATAAAACAGGACAAGCACTCTTTTCCATCCTGGCTTTTGACAGTTGAGGTGCATGTTTTTTATTTTTAAGGTTGCAAGTTGTTTTTAATGTTGTTTCTAATGCTGTAACCTGCCCTGGGACCTTAAGGTGAAGGGCAGGTAATAAATAAATCAACAGCTGCCACCACTATTTCAAAAGGCCCTGCTAAGCAAAAGTGCTAGTGATCACAAGCGTCTTGAATAATTGTCTTAATTGTACAAAAAGGCAAACTTTTTCTAACTGCCAATCAGACCAGTGACTAGATGAATGCTCTTTTGCTGCCATCAGTCCCCCCCCCCCCCCGCTTTCTAAGAGATGAGCTTTACCTCTTTGAGCTGCTCCTTGCGCAGTTTATACTCTCTTTTCTGGGATTCCAGGAAGCTGTTCAGCTCTTTCTTCTGCTGGGCTTGAATGTGCTGCTGAAACTTCTTCTCTTCATTGGCCATGATTTTCGCCTACCCAGTTGAAAAGGCCCAGGAGAGAGCGGTAAGTGGCTCAGGGGGCAGCCAAGGGCAACAGTGTCTGCATCGTCAGATATGCTTGAAATGCAGAAATGGTAACACAGGCCTGCCTACTCACACACAGACACTCTGGACACGAGCAGAGAATGCATTAAGCCAACCTCTGCCCTCCAGCTATTTTGGAAAACTCCCACCAGCCCTTTGGCTCCTGGGCCAAGTTCAAGGGGCTGCTATTAGTATAGAAAGCCCTTAACAACTTGGGACCAGCTCAGCTATGAGATTGCCTTACCCCATATAATGGTAAAGGTGGCACCTAATACCCGTTCTGCGTTTGTAAGAACTCGAATCTTTTAGTGTGTCCTCGCCCACACTTTAGAACTCCTTGCCTACTGATATCACTGCCCTCTTTTCAGCACCTACAAAAAACACTCCTACCCAGATGTTTAGAAAGTTGATGTAAGTTTTAATCTGCTTTTAGTCTACTGTCATT
Organism: Podarcis pityusensis; assembly: GCF_964106645.2. Classification (NCBI taxonomy): domain Eukaryota; kingdom Metazoa; phylum Chordata; class Lepidosauria; order Squamata; family Lacertidae; genus Podarcis; species Podarcis pityusensis. The sequence continues at coordinate 1,854,249 of NC_138040.1, read as the reverse complement.
TTAACTTTTTGAAAGTCTTAAAGCAGTAAAATGATCAACAATATATATTTTCTGGGGTAAACCTCCCTGAAGGTTTTTCATTTAACAATCAAGAGGTGTATAAACTTTATGACATAAAACAAAGAAAGAAAAACATTTGGAGGGCACCAGGACGAGCAGAGGCCACATTAGGCTTTCTCTTAGGGCAGGTCTGTGTTGCCCAACCCTTACCGGAGAAGCTGTGCGGAAGCAGCTGCCCCCTACCTCCTTCTCCATTGCCGCCTGGTGCTTCTTGATGAGCTTCTCCATCTCGGCCGCAAAGTTGTTGCGCTGGGTCTCCAGGTCCTTGTCCAGCCGTAGGCGGTGCTCATCCATCTCGGCCTTCAGCTTGTTCTCCAGAGCCATCAGCTGCTTCTGGTGCTGCCGCCGCATCCGCTTGTAGCCGGACATCTGCTCCCGGAGCTCTGAGTCTTGCTCGTGCTCCTGCATCTGCCTCGTCACCTGCAGGGAGGGCGGGGAAACAGACCACAGCGACTCTGAGGAGGAGGAGGAGGAGGAGATGTTCCCCAAGGCACGTGAGCGCAGGCCTATGGGCTGCACAGCTCAGTATTGAAACACATCCTTGGCATGCAAAGAAGTCTCAGGTTTGATGCCTGGCCGCATCTCCCAGGTATGAAATCCTGGAGAGATGTTGCCACTCTGTGTAGATGGTACTGAGATGGATAGACCAACAGTCTGATTCAGTATTAGGCATATTCCTAGGTTCCTATTAAATCAGCCCTTAACTCATAACTATGAGGACTAGAATCTTCTTGTATTTTTAGGGGAAGATACATAGCTCAGCAGTGGAGCCCCTATTTAGTCTGCAGAAGGCACCAAGCTCCATCCC